>NW_026624114.1:52142-167892 GCF_030028575.1 Malurus melanocephalus | reverse complement strand
CTTCCAGCATTTCTTGTAATTAAATCTTGGTAGAATTGTTGAATCTGAACATTAGGAATTGTTGTCTCCTAATTAAGGGTAATGGTCACATAATATCTCTTGTGTGTAGTTACACAAAAACAAGTCAGAAGCTATTGCCTGTCTAACTTAACTCTGCACGTTGTTGTTYGTTTGAAGGAAGTAGGGCCACAGCAAAAGTGGTAACAAAACATTTTGGCTTTGTAATTTGTGTGTCAGTGTCTCTTGCTTTCTATGACTGGTCTGTGTCTGCGTCTGCTTATGCATGRGTGTCTGCTGCATACCTTGTATATATAATCTTTAGGTATCTTTTCTCTAAGACATATGCACAGTAAGAATTTAAAAGGAAATTATATTCTAAGGCACTCTTATTTGTATGACTCTTGTAAGAGAAGAAAGAAAAACATGATGCTCTGTGTGTGTTGGTGGTTCTGCAGAGCCAGCTAGGTCAGAGGGTGCTGCAGGAATTCTGCTCTGGGCACTGGGGGAGGAACTTTCCCTGATCACTGATGGCAGACAGCAATGTCTTCCCTCTGGAAGAGCTGTCCTCAGCCTAAAGGAAATGCTCCTGAGTATTTTTATAGAACCGTAGAATCATTAAGGTTGGAAAAGACCTCTGAGATCAAGTCCAGCCATCAGCCCAGCACCACCACCATATTCACCATTAAACYRTGTCCTTAAATGCCTTTTCCCCAYSTTTTTTTGAACACTTCCAAGGATGGTGACTYTTCCACCRCCCTTAGCAGTCTGTTCCAATTCTGGACAGCCCTTTTCATGAAAGAAGTTTTCCTAATATCCAAGATAAACCTCCSCTGGTACAGCTTGAGGTAATTTTCTCTCATCCTGTCACCTGCTACATGGGRGAAAAACTCTTGTGTTATTTAGTGTGTCCAGAGTCTGGTATGTGTGGGAACAACTTTGTCTGAAACACCTTTATCCAGGTGTTGCTTGATCTCTTTATTGCTTTTTTTKKTTTYYTTTTTTWAAGCTTCTCCTGCTGTTACAGYCCAATACAGAGTGATTCTSAAGCACAGATTTCTTTAGCATCATGCCTGTTGATTCAGTTCTGGTTGGTTGAAGGAATTTGAGAATCTGGTGTGGKTGTAGGTAAGAATATTTAACCAAACATCTCCAGAATGGATCAAGTTCCTAATCTTCTTATGAAGTTATTCATATTCAAAGCACAAAGTCTTCTTCAAGCCTCTATCCCATTTTCCTTCATGTTCAGAAAGTTTACAGTTCCGATATTGATGCTGTCGCTTTGGGATGTTTGGTGTGCAGCCCCTGTTTGTGCTCAGGCATTCAGGGTGCTGTTGGSATGTCCTGAGAGGGCTGCACATCCTTCCTGTTTATATTTTATTCCAAGAAGTTCTTTGGAAGATTCACTCAGTGGTTGTGGGGTTTTCTGGATTGATGATACAGTTGTCAACAAGGCTTTTGTTTTGGAGAGGTGATTGTAAAACAAACCCACTRTTTTCACTGTGTGGTTCAGAGCACACTCAAAGCTTACACAGATAGTATTTACAGRTATTATTCAAAATGTTGGCCAGAGTAACTGTAACTAAAAACCAGAGATCACAGAAGCTTGTTTCATKATAATCTTCCTACTAAATGCAGGATTTAGGGCTCAGCAGATGTGATTGTGCAGACTAGGTCATACGTTAGTATTGATCAGATATTTCAAGGCCTAATTCTCTAAACTGTGATAGTAGGGTGGTGGTAAATTTAGCCTGTAGGGGGCTGAAAAAGATTTCTGCTTTATATAAACCCTGTAAAAGGAGCAAGTGGAGTTAGAGTGTATCAGGGTGGCTGTTCCCAGTGATCTTCCAAGGAGCATGTGAAGTGTTGTTGCTCCAAGATTATTTTTCCTATCGTTGCTTCTACTGTTCCTGAAAAACTGTTTTTTCAATTTAATGACAGCTGTGACAGCCCTGAGAGGAAAAGGAGAAATTATGGTGAAGTCCTGGCTTTTTTTTTCTTGGAACCTTACTTCCTTTGGTATATACTTTTCCCCATCAAGTGGGGTCATGCACTTAGTTTCATCTGTGGAGTGATAATTTAACTAAAAGTTTTCACTTACAATTTAAAGTTTAAATATGTAATGYATATTTTTTTCTGCAAAACTATTTTATATTGTAGTATTTGAATTTAAACAATTTATTTCAGGGGCTGGATAGGTAGTTAGGGTGTGTTTTACAATGCTTAATCTGACCTAAAAGATGAGCCTTACGCCTTGTTATTGACCTGGCAATAGGAACTCCTTGGAGATATGAGAATAGTGGAAAAAGGGCCAGAAAAGGGTGTGGAAGGAGGTGGGAGAGAACTGCRAGTACACTTGGCATTCAGAAAAGTTGCCAAATGGAAAAAAACCACATTTCTTTTCTGCTTTTGTTCTCCAAAAATGCAAAGGGTGGAGGATAAGCAGTCAAGATGTGTAGGTGTTGAATTCCTCATAGAAACAGTATTAAAGCTGCAAAACACTGTAATGAATAAAAAGGTAGCCATAAAAATATAATGATTTTCAAAAGAAAATCTCTTCAGTTAGTACACCCAAACTTATTTCGTGTAAGTTCCAGAGAGGAGTTTTTTTGTGATGTTTATTTTAACAAAACCATTCCTTGTGTCACTTTGTTTATGGAGAGCAGTGAAAATAAATAGTAAGACAGTAGTAGCCTTAAGGAACTTGTGTGTATGTCTGCATGAGAGGAAACTGAGGTGGCTGTGCTCAGGTTTTGCCCACTTGYGGGCAGCCCTGCTTTGAGGAGCAGAAGGGAGGAAACCAAACATCTGTAAACATCTGTGTGACATCGCTGTCTTGCTGCTGAGTGCACTGACAGCACACTGCTGCTGTTCTCAGCTCTGTCTGATAACCCTGGCACTCAATGGTCGATGCTCCCGTCCCAAGAGTGTTAAAAGCTGTCAGTTTTCAGGTGGAAATGAGTCCCTTGCCATGGAAAGGTGCTGCTGGTGGTCCTGTCGCTGCAACAGAAGCTGCGTGCTTCTCAGGACCATTCCAGGTGAACTTCCAGTTTGCAGGGAAGTGCCAAGCACTTTGCCAAACATGTGCAAAAATGAGTTTTCATTGAGAACTGTATTGAGATCTGCTTGATAGAGTCTGTCCAGAGCTCTGATGCCCTTCCTTGTGAGAGRCCTGATGCTGCCATAGAAGAATTCTGCTCATGTTGGTATTGCCAGACAAGCTGTTTCTAAAACTTGGAGGTCTTATTTCAATGGCCCCAGGCTTAAAATATAGAGGCTTTTCCTTTGTTTGATGATACTGTGATACACCCTTCTTTCCTCTTTTGATAATTTCAGTGCAGTATTTTGGAAATACCCTCAGTTCAGGGAAGCATGCACAAATTAGTTAGCATTCCGCATCTGGTTTCTCGAGGTTCCTTAGCTCTGCTAATTATTGGTTAGCTTTTAGCATGTCAAGAGTGTAGCAAATTCTTGAGGAACAGAACAAAAATAACTGCCTTAAGGGATTCTCTCTTTGTAATCTTTTTTCTGCCTGATTAAAGCATTGACATTTAAGCAGTCCATCCTTCAAAGACTGATCATTAATGAGCCTTGAATGTTGGTCCTGTTGGTCTGGAGTGAAAGGATTCTTGTGGTGGTGTGTTGTGTTGCAGGCACATAGTTTGGCCTTTTGGCCAAATAGAATTCCTATGAAGAGAAAGTTCCAGAGCTATTGTCATGTTTTTCACTTTGACAGTTTGAATTTGAAGGAGCTGAGGAGTGAGGTCTGTCTTTGTAAATTGTATCATGGGTTTAGTGTTGAAAGGTGATGGGAGTTTCTCTGTTGCACTTTGATTTTGGAAGCTTTGTGATGCTCTTGTCACAAAGGGTTGTGCATGCCAATGGCCGCTAGGTACTGTGGGTTTTCCATGGAGGTTATTCTATTTAAATCTGATTTACTTGATCCTACATTTTYGGGTTCTTTGTAACATGTCCAGCCTACAGTAGGCTATGTTGACGTGGCTGAGTAAAATTGTTCTTCCCAACTGTTGCAGAAGTTGTTTCTGTTCCTGTTTCCCATTTGAAGTAGGAAGGAAACTGGCAGTCGTGTGTCAGACTGCTGACCTCCTGTCAAACACATTTACTGCTTCCCTTGTGTTGGATGGTGAGGCTTCTTTCAGCAAACTCTTGTATAGTGCCCATTACAGGTGACTTACAAGATGCTGGGCAAAGTCTTCTTGTTCTGGTTCAGGGATTAAAGGGTATCATCATTTCCCAATGSTGTCCACTTCTCAAGAGAGGAACTTTGTTCTGTTTTGTTTCCCCGCTGTTCACATTAGGTACAAGAAGGTGATTATGGAGTATAGAACACGTGTAGTTAATGGATTCATAACATATCAGAGCTGAGCACAACCATATTTTTAAGAAAAACTGAGAATTTCCCTTGTGCGTAGTTTAGGTCTCTCAAATGCAGCAAAGTCTGGCTGTGTAGAATTTGGAGGTAATGGATTTCAGTGTTTAGTATGGTGAATAGTAATGTTGCTTTGATTTTTTTCCCAAGCTCTAGTCAAACTTTTTTTTTAAAAAACTGTATTTTCATATGAAACATGGTTACATAGTTTTCAGAGGTGTGAATGCTAATGTACTGAAGTGAGAAGCTTTAGATAACAGGTCTTCCATTCTTCCAACACTTGGACAGAGAGTACGAGGCTGAGACACTCTAAATGCACAGCTTTTCAAGAAAACACACAGCAGAGGTGTCTTAATTTTCAGTGTAATTGTGTAAAATGTCTGAGCTGCAATACCAGATCCTTCCGTTTCTCCTGCGTTGCGAGGCTGGGATCCAGAGTGTGTGTTCTCCGTGGCTGTAGTCACAGGCGTGACTGACCAGAAATTGTGGTGGTGTAATATTTACTGCACTATTCTGCTGCTGTGTCCAGACATTGTCTTTCATCACCCTGTGTGGATCCTCTCTTTTAATGTGAACTGATGAGTCARAAGTCAGAATATTAAGTGAAGGCATTGAATTGCTGCTTGTAAACCTAGCTTTGCTCAGATTAAGTTTAGTATTAGTTGTTGGGGTTTTTTTACATCTTCAGTAAATAATGGTAGTCTTTCTCTCGTAAAACAGAAGTCTTGTTTTTAGGTGAGACCCTTGATTTGTTTACAAATGGGTTTGTTGTACCTCCATAGAGGCTGTGGTTTGCTCATACTGGAAGAGCGAGAGGTTGGAGGAATCTCTGGTGTTTTGCATTAGAAATTAGCATTGGTCATGGTTTCCTAGGAATGAGAAAGGTGGGATTGGCTTGTTTTGGTTTTGTAGTCAAAGGTGATTGTAACCTCTAAGGYTTTTGGTCTGCCTGAAGATTGAATGGCTCGCTGGAGAAGAAGAGGTTTCCATATCATCTCATACACTACAACCCATCTACAGGAGCCCATGTCTCAAGTGCCATCAATTAGTATCTGTTTGATTTAGTATGGAGGTGGAGCAGGCAGTTCTTGGGCATCTTGTCCTTAGTTCTATGGATGTTAGTCATGAAGTTTGTTACACTTTGAAAAGCTGGGTGCYTGGTGGGTAGGCTGCAGGATTTGGAGCTAGAAATTCCTGAGTRACAATATTATCTTGTGGTTGATTCAGTCTCTAACAGTACACTTGTTTGTTGTTCCTCCTAATGTTGAAGTTGTTAATTTTCTTAATTAGAATTATTCCCTTTGTAACACTATGCATCACTGATCAATGTAATGACTAGGAAATGCACAGCTGTCTGTACCTCTAACATTTACTTGATTTGATTTCAAACTTGAAACCTGTTAACCTAGTAGATGAATATGTATATGGATATATAACTCCTCAGTTTGGATCTGTAAGCTGYTTTGTGGTTCATGGCACAGATACTGCTGAGAAATACAAAAGTAGATGTTTAAGTGGCAGAGCATCAGTTCCTGGAGTTTTGCTGTGGTAGTTTGCATTCAAATGTTGCAGTGAGGTTAATCTGGATAATTTCTTTACTATGAGCGAAGTGCAAAGAGCTACTGATTAATCCTTTTTGTTTTGGTGAGGGATATGTTTGCCCTTGTATGGACACAGTGAACACAGGCATGTTAACCTTTCTCAGCAGCAGTTGAGGCAGTAGTAAAGTTTGTGGGAATCTATGCTGAGATAACTTAGACTCTGTAARGATTATTGTCTCCTGTACATTGCAGTAACTTCCTTGGATTGCTCTATTCACTAGTGCTAGGGTGTCCTAAAACCAGGGTGCAGAAGGAATTACTGGCGAACATATTACTGCTCTCCTCTACAGGAATTCCTTCATAGTTCTTAATGACATTATTATGAGCATAAAGTAGCTGGAGCTTGATTTTTATTTCTTCCTTCAGTGGTTTTATTGAAAAAGACTGTAGGAGAGCATTACATTTGTGTGATATTTTATGCTCCAATTATAATCTCATAATTCTCTTCATATTTTACTGATGCACCAAAATATTTTTAGGCAGTTAGTAGAGCTTTATTCCTTTCCCGTACCTACGTACTGAGTGGGTGACTTAAATTRCAATAATGATAAAGATCTCATTTTACATTCATTATTATTTATTTAGCAGGACTTAATTTCTGGACAGACGTGGTCTTCTCTTGCTTGAATTCACGTATAAGAAATTACACACTGAAAAATGATAAATGTGCCATTAGAAACATAATATTTTGATAAAATTCTAACAATCATTATGATGGAATAAGGCTGCACTTAAGTGCTATTATTGTGTCTGTCAGTCCTTCTCTGCTTGAGGTACCTGTTGAGCTCTACTATGGGAGCTCGATTGTAATATTCACTGTCTGTGAAGGTACATTGGGCAAAAGGTGATGCAGATGTTGAGTGTTTATGTGTTAAATATGAACCAGCACTTGCTAGTCCAAGAGGGAGGAAAGAGAACGAGAACCAGRGCATTTTCTGCAGTAAGAGTGAATTCATGTGAAGGTAACAGCTCGGATGTTTAACATGTCTGAGTTGCACATAGCCTCACTCCCTAGTTGTCATTACAGATGAGCATAGGTCTGACCTTGGATTTCATCCTCCTTCTCCTCTCTCCTCATCCCCAGGTTTCTGTATTGAATTTCCTATTTAATAAGAACATACCTTTCTTTTTCCTAAACATTTCCGTGTTCTGACCTTGCCTACCACAATTCCTTCTTTTCTTAAAAGGAAATTTCAGATGTTGACTTTATTCTGAAAAGAGCAGGGAGTTTCTTAGTGGCTYGGAGGAGCTGATGTTTTGTGACCAAGAGGTTTAAACTGAAATATTGCTATTTGATGGRTGCTTGTCCCTGGAAGGGAGGTTGRTAATTCTGACGAGTGGTCAGCTGCTTGACTAACAGAGAGTTTATTGAATTGGAAGCCTGAAATTGCCCATTTTGTTTGTGGATTTTTGGCAATATTTCAAGAATAGGTTAAAGAGGCTGCTTTTATGGTCTTTGTGTTACTTAAAAATGGATGGTATAAAGTTCTGTTCTTTGACAGAGCACAATCTTGTATATTCTGTGCTTCTCATCCTGTTGAAATTCAGAAACTTAGGGTTTTCGAGGCAGCTTGCTTTTCTGTTATCAGCATATAAGTCTTAAAGATATTTTAAAATTAAGTAATGAATGTCTGGGAACTTTAGGGTAATGTTTTAGTTGAAGGCACTTTTTCATAGCTGTACTTTTGTTCTTAACTGTGTAAAGGGYTGAACGGTGCTTCAGATATTCAAAATTCTCTTTCAGCTTCTGCTTTCAAGCAGTGGCATCTGATGTTCTTTCTGTCCAGGTCAGGGCTCTTGGAATTTCACTCTGCAAAATCAGCTTTTCCAAAGRAAGTTTTTTTCCTCTGGCGAAGTCAGGGTTTCAGAAAAGCTGACTCSGTGATGAAACAGCAGTAAAAATAATACAAAWTTTCCCCTCCCTCATTCCTTTAAATGTTTTTCTTTCTACCAAAGTCCTATATCAACATAATCCAGGATTCTGAGGTGGAAGGTGTTTATCTGGATTGGGTGTGGGGAGCGATTGGTGAGTAGAGAAGCTTTTTGTTTTATTTTCGTGTAGAAAGACTTCTGTTCTTTTGTTTTGTTTCTAGAAGTATGCCACTAAATTAATGTATTCTCACTCTGTCAGTAAACTGTGGTAGTGGCTCTCAAGTCTGTGTTYTTAAAGATCTGGCTTTTCCAAATTTTCTTAAGGACAATTTGATTCTTAGGAGTGCAAGTCTATGCTGGTAGCCATGTGCATGTTATAATGAAATAATAGAAAATAATGTATGAAGAAACTGTATTAGCCCCATTGAGAGACTTGCTACTTTTTCACCAAAAAGAAGATAAAAATTTAAGTGTGCAAATGTTGCTTCTTAAAGTCTGCCAAAACAAGAGCCAGATTTTAGTTTTGTGCTTGTGGTTGTATTGTTATTAACTGGTGCTGTCAAGTGGAATTGCTTCCTGGATTTACAAGAGTGTGATGAAGTCTCTTTTTATCTCTTTTTCTCCTGTATAAAGGTACTATCATAACAAGACTGACATTTCCCCATTTGGAAAAACCAGTATCTGTCATTTGTGTAGGTAAATGTGAAGCTTAAAGTTTAGGGAGGAGTTCTGTATCGTGGTCATGGTATGATCCATAGTTGTCTGATGGACATWGGCACCAGGAATTTGGGGGCATCTGAGAGACTGTAAATCAAAGAATTCAGGTTCTTGTCACTTGAAGCTGTTCAGCTTCTTTGTGGAATATATGCTGTTTTTTTCTGGATGATGGATTATGGCTCTGAAGCAGTTGAACCAGTTTTTTGTATACAAATGTTACTGGGTGCAGTCTCYGGCAGTGATGTAAGATCGTGCAGGAGTTTGCTGTTGTGTTCTGTGAAAGGTTCTTTAATGAGGGTTTTTGAATTGGTGGTGTTTCCTACATGGGATGATGCAGCTTCATTGCTTAGGAGTGCTGCTTCAACTCTGCCATTCTCTGCAAGGTACTTTAATGGCCTTAATTCATAACATTTTCATTCATCTGACTGACTAATCCATCCTTTCTCTTCCCTAATAGTGCCTCAGTGCGTGTATTTAATTTTTCTTGTTTATGTGGCCTMCAGCTAAATAGGAGGCTACTTTAAGGGGAATTCACTTTAAGTGAAGAGCTCTGAGCTGACATTCTGTTGTGTCACTTGTGTTTTTATTGAAGTCCAGTGTCTCTGCCACTGAACAAGGAGAGTAAATGAGATGGAGGAGCTGCTTTCCAGTTCATCTCATYATCTTTCTTTTGATTTAGGGACTGTATACTCTGCTACACATGTTTGAGTGTATTTTATTGCTCCTCCCACAAGTTTCAGGGGTAGCTGACAGTGTGTAAGGGTGGGCTTATTGAACCAGCATCCCTAAAGTTGGTGAATTTGTCATGTGGATATCTGAATGTGTAAAATATGGATTGGAGAACTTCAGCATGTTTCTGTATTTTTATTTCTGGTATTACAGTATCAGGAAAGAATTTGGGAGTACTATTTTTACAATTGGCCTTAAACAGAGACTAAAGGAAACAGCGCAGATTCCAGCCTTCGATGAAGCAACAGGAAGGGAAGCAATGAAAACCATAAACTGTGCTGAGTAACATTTCCTCTCTTCTGCTACACCCCCCCAAGGGTGACAGAGTCTTTATTGAGCCTGACAGGATTCCTAATAAAAGCTGCATTCAATCTGTATAAGGAGCCTGCTGAATCACTGAGGAACAAGTAATGGCATCGGGCTGGAGGGAGCCTCCCACTTAGAGCTTACACAACCTGTGCTCTGTGCTCCAAAAATCACCTCTGTTTGCTTTACTGAAATCTAGGCTTTTTAAATAACAACCTTAATACAGAGCAATTCAGACACTGTATGAGAGGCTTTAAAATCCTTGTCCTGATACCAAGCGAGTGCTTGATCCTGCTGGAGTTTGTTTCCAGCCTTGTTTTTGCTCAGAGCACTGAAAAGGGAGAAGTAGTTCTCTAACATACAAACAGGAAGGCACCTTTCAACCATGCAGCTTCCTTCCCTGGAGGATTTCAGATGAGATGGTCTTTTTGAATGTCAGTGGAATTTGGGAAACAAAGGCGGAAATGTGCACGTTTCTTTTAAAGTATATTTTTAGTAATATGGCTGGATCCTTAACAGACCTTTAGAAAATGCTAACATTTTGTTTGCTCTGAAGAATAKAAACTGCCAAATGCCTTACCTTGGCAAAGGTGAGGATGCAAAATCCATCAGYCATCCTTTGTATTTCTGTAAAAGCAGGTTCTTGTGTGTGACCAGGGAGTCCTGGGTGGCTCGGCAGCCTGCGTGGGCTGGGTGTGGGGAGCCTCCAGTGAGCCAAACATGTGTTCTTGCAACAGGAATTTAATTCCTGTGTTTGGGGTGGATTGAGAGACAGGTTTTGCGCAGCTCTTCGGGACAGGTTTGCATGTGAGAGCAATCTGTCTGCAGCTTGCTGACACAGCTGGTTTTCCGTGTGCCTTTGAAGTGCTGGTGCTGTGGTGCAGCTTTCTGCTCTTTTCTCATTCCCTGAGCAAAACTCTGGACTGACTGAATAATACCTGCCAGTGTGTGTTCTTTGAGACCCCTTGTTTCGGGTTCAGGGTGGGTGTAGGGTATCTCTGAAGGGCAGGTTGGTTGGGATTTGGGAGCATCCCCAGTTCTGACCCCGCTGCAGTGAGCAGCTGTTTGGGACTGGGCTGGCTCTCCCTGCTGGCATGAAGGACATAACATCACAGCAGTGCTGAAACGAGCCCGTGGGGATTTATGGCTTCCCCAGCATCCCTAATACCTGATTGCAATTGCTGAGGTTGTCTCTGTGTGAGATTAATCAGAATTTGCAGCTATGAGGTCATTTGAGAACGATTTATTTTCCTTAGAAATAGAGCAGATTTCCTGTTTARTGTGTAATAATAATAGTATGTTACTGGAACACCTGGCTGGGGTCACATAAAGTCAAGCATCAGTGTTTTGTGTTTATGAAGGGCAAAGTTGCTTTTGATGCAGTCATTCCATCCTCATTTCAGAGCAGGCTTTTTCCCCCTTTGAACACTGCAGGAGAATTTGTCTTGGACTTTATTGGGATCTTGCAGCTCATGTGAATTACAATTGTTCTGGCTGGAGTTGTTGGTTGGGAAACTTTGTGGTCAGAGCTCCATGTTSAAGACCACTGTTGTTCCACTGGAGCCTTAAAAAAAAAAGCTGCTTCTTGGATTAAAGGCCAGGGATTGGGAGAGAAGAGGGTGAAGCAAAAGGAAATGGTGTACACTTGCAAATTTTGCTCATCACTGGTGTTTCTGYGCTGTGGTGTTTTTCCAGAAGCATGAGGATCTTAGCCATATTTGAAAAGATTCCAATAATGAAACTTAAGGGTGACCACTGCTTCCTCAGCGACTTTGAGTTTGGATTATATTCTCATGGTGATTTTTCTGGCTGACTCTACTTACKTCTTTATTTTAAAAAGTTACATCTTAAAACATTAGTTTCTTAATTGTTACCATCCTTGCAAAAAAAAAAAAAAATAGGAGAAATTGCTTTCAAAGAAATATTTTGGGATAAATGGGTGATGGTGGTAGTTAGCTGGTRGTTTTGTTTTTGTGTAGTGAGTTTTCAGTTGATGCTTCTTTTATTTTTCTCTCTTATGGCATCTCTGAGAGTGAGCATCTGGCAGGGAAAATGAGAAGTGGTCTGACAATTCAGGTGGCTCACTTCGAACTATATTGGGATGGGGATGTTACTATAAAAGAAAATGTATTTATATAACATGATATTGTTATTAAAATCTGTGTGTTTTTACACCACCTTTGGTTTAGCAGTTGGTTGAGCTTTTTGCTGGAAGGATGTGTGTGCTGGAGATGATAAAACAGGTGCTGAAGGAAACTGAGGCTTCTGGTGGCCACGCTGTTGTGATAACGGCGCTGTCCGCAGAGCCATCCCTTGCTTTCTGCCCTGCTGTGAAGTACATGCTCTTTTCTGCRTTGTATTCTGTCACAGGAGGAATTTGAAGACACGAATGTCCTCTGCTTTTTTAAATACATCTGCTCTGAGAACTGGAGGCAAAGAAAATGACAGGTYCCAGGCAGCAGTCGCTGTGTTCATKTTTCCTCTCTATCATTTAGAAAATCTTCTTTCTAATAAAATTACCAACTGCCTGACTCCCTCTACTCTTTGCCCAGTTTCCCACCATCCCCTGAGTTACTGTAGCTGCAGTTTTAGCTGGTTGGATAGACAATGTGAGTTACTTTCTCTGTAAATAACCTTAGTCAAGGTTATTTAACAATAACAATAACAATAACAATCTTTGACAATAACCTCTGTCAAAGATTGAAGAATCTGTGTRGGCATAGCATTTGCAGGTAAATCCCGTGCTTCAGTTTCAGCTATTGTTTCAGCTGATGAAAAGCTCTGAAGAAAAGATAGCAAAATAAAATCATACCAACCTTCTTCTTTAATTTAGAGCATGTGAAGAAATTGCATTTCATCAATAATATCTCTGTTGGATTTTGACAGAAAAAAGTAAGTAAAGGGATTATAAGGAGGGATATAGAAAGGTCCTGTAAAATTCCAGCAGATGCTGTGTGTTCTGCTCATATGATGCTGAGTTTTGCCCTTTGGCATCACTTTTCGTAGTGAGTATCTGAAAGTGTCTGTGAAAATAATCTCTACCCTTTGTACAGGGGTTATGTGCTTGTCCACTGTTTATAACTGCTGTGGTTTTAAAAATATGTTTTAAAAAATAAAACTGAAAATCATATTAGGAGATGTTGTAAASCTTGAGTTAGAGAAATAAATGCTTTCAGCTCTGTTGGAGGAGGATTTTTGGGAGAGTGGTGCAGCTGGACTGCAGCCTCTGTCCACGAGGTGGCCACAGCCCCGTCCATCTCTGGCCACCCTCGGATTAATCGATGTTCCTTGCTGGCAAAAATACAGAATGAGACTCTAAATATAGTATGTCCAATGTAATTTCAGTGCTATTTTAAGCACTTAGTCTGAAACGACTTGGGAGTGATAAAGAAAACTTCACAAASTATGACTGATAGGAAATTTTAATTTTGTTGGGAAAACTGGGATATATACACCACAGTACCGTACCCTCCCTTGTTAGAATGTGAAGTGGCACGTGAGGGAGAGGAGGAATTCTACCTGGCTGTGTCTATTTTGTCTATTTAAGCAAGCAAAAAGGGCATTATTTCACCAAGATATGTAAAACACATTGGGTGGGTACCTTTAATGCACTGGCAGAAAGAGGCACCTGGCAGCCCTTCCCAGAATTACTGAGTTAGCTCTTGTGCTCAGTGGCACCCAAAATCACCTTCTCTGCATTACTTGGACAGGGGCTTGCTTTAAAAGTCAGGTGYTTTTAGGGAAAGCTTTACAGATCCTGATTTAAAACCAGCTAYAGGAACTGCTGTGTAAGTAGCCAATGTGTTTAGCTTGTTGATGTGTCACCTGCTGGGYAGTGAATTACATTTATCCTGTAGTTTATTGCATTTATCTACATTAGAGCAGTAATCGTGGGCAGTGTAAGTTAAATACCTTCTGCTGGGTCAGGGAATAGGAACCTTTGCCTTCCCGTTGCTGTGCTCTGCTCAGCTGTTCCCTCTGCTGCTGCTCATCTCTGCAGATGAAGTCAGAGCTGAGGGATGCTTTCCASACACGCATCCCTTTAAGCAAATGTTTATCTCTAATTTACCAACTTTTTTTTTCATCAAACTCCTCAGTGGGTCAGTACAGCACTCCTGTGTGCTGCAGGTGGAATGCAGGAGTCAGCCCAAGCCTTCCAAAAGGGCTGCGTTCTGAGGAGTTAAAGAGAATAATTCAATGATGTGGTCATTTTTCATATGTACAAGGTAAAAACTTTGTGATTAAACAGGAACATAAGCTCTTGTTCTGCATACGGTTTTCTGTAACTTATAACTACAGAACTGCTTATCTAAAACATTTTCAAGATGTTCTGTTACATCTTAGTCCCAATTACGTACAAAAATACTGGAAAATACAGGAAAACGTAAGCAGACATAATGATTTATGAAGACTGAAAAATTCAGCTTTAATTTTAACATCAGATACTGACTCTTGCCTGGCTGGCCAGCTTTGACAGGAGTTGAGGGTTCCCTTTTTTTGGCCTGGGAGAGGTGGACCTCCAGGTGGAGGAAGAATGTGTAACACAGGGATTGTATTTCCATTCCATAAATTCTGTAACTCCCAAGGTGTTATTAACTACTCAGACATTGCATGGTCTGAGGACATAGTTGCTGCATTTCTGTGCCTAATGCTTTCAGGTGGAGATGTTGAGGCAGTTCCCCGCTCAGAAACAGGGAGAGCTCAGTAATGGAGCAGTTGGATACCTGAAGTGACCCTGTGGCTGCAGGTGCCCAGCTCTGATGGGCTGTTGTGGGTTTGGAGTCTGATCCATAGCTAGTGCTCCTGCATGTTTCACTAATAAAATCAAGTTTGTGGCAACTTGGGGGATTAAAATGAGATTGGACTGTGTGAAACGAGTGCTTTGTAAATGTGATACATATCCCRGCCTTCTGTTTAATTTTCATGGGATTTAGTAATGACATTTTAAAAAAAAGAAATCAGAGTTTTATTGGTTTTACATGGTCTGCAATTACGCCTGACCTTTCATTTGATACAACAGTCTATATCCGTTATATTGCTAAACATGGACTATTTTAAGCCAAAGAACTTTTCTGAAGTAAATCCATTGTAAATTCTGTGGCCAGCATTCATATTGATTTATCTTCTGTAAACACTGGATAAAYGCAGCACTTGAAAATTCAGAACATACTTTCCAAGGCCAAGCTGGAGAGACTGCTCTGTGGTGTATAATGATTTTGTTGTGTGTGTATTTGACTCTAACAGCCCACCTGTTCAGGACAGTAAATTAAGTGATGAATAGCTCCAGTGAGCTGTGCCCTGCCATGTGGTCTGCACCATSAGCACAGATATTTTTGTGACTGAAGAGGATTCTGTCTGGTGAGAAGTTTAAACAGCTGTATCTCCTAATTACAGCTTCTATGTAAAGTCCAGTTTATAAAGCAAAATAATGTTCATGTTTTAATATTTTTGTTTCTAGTGGATGCCCTGATGTGATGCTGCCTAGTGGTAGTAGGAGGGAGAGATCTCTGAAGCTTTATTGTTTTCATCTTTGCCAAACAGTATTTTGGRGTGATTTCTGATGWTCCCTTCAGACATGGACTGGGCTGMACAAGAGAGGCAGTTGGATGSTGTAGTTTGTAGTGGGGGTGCCAGCTAGATCTGAGGTGGATATGAAAGAGTTTTTCCTCTCTAAACATAACCCCTTTGCTGTGAAAAGGTACTCTGGTGGTTCTCTGCACCCCTAGATAGTAGCTTAGGTTTTTGCTCTTTTGAAAAATTTCTTCTTTAAAGACATCTTAGAAGGTTTCAATGGTTTCTGACCTTGGATGAGCAGAACTGCACTATTTGTCTCATTCCACATGTTGTTTATTACTATCCATTCACATAAATAATATTGTCGGCGATATTTTTAATGAATCTCTTTTTTTCAATTCAGTGTTTATGCATCAGTTGAACTTCACTCTTCTCACTCACAGCTCAAGCATGGACAGGGTTCTTCAAGTCTGTGCATGTCYTGACTATCTATTAATTTGGATTTGTATCATTCTGTGTAACTTACTGCAGAATCTGAAAAGTAGCGAGTGATTAGATGTGAATGAAGTTGCTTATGTTTGKTTTTCTTTTTCCCTTTCTTTTTAGGACTTAAATACTATCTACTCTTTCCTTCATGGACTGGACATACTCTCGCATTTTCGGGAACATCAGCTAAGGTGAGGTACTCTGCAGTTAATGTTGTTTAGCACACTTCTATCTGTGACTCTTGTGGAGATAATGCAGAGTTTTTGTCTGCCTGCACTTTGAGGTGGCAGAGCACTGGCCAAGTCCATTGCTGAGTTAAGTCACTGCAGTAATTTGGCTGGGAATCYAAACTAATTAGCTTTTCTAAGAAGGAAGGCAGAGCTGACTCGCAGTTGCCTGCAAAGGACTGTGTAGACAGTGCCCTGTCTTAACTCCAGATTACAAAAGCTTTTTAATGCTTCAGACATTCAGATGATCTCAGAATCCATAAAATGGAAGGCCAACAAAGCACAAGAAGTGCGTTGGAAGTATTTTAGTTCTTTCAGTTCTGTTGCTATGGGTAATTCCAATGTGTGGGAGTGATTTAAACACTTAGAGAACATGCTGTATATTATCTGTTTGGATAATGAAGAACACCGTAATAATTTGAATTTTCTGGTTAAGCACATCCTTTGTTGAGAACAAAAAAAATAGTTTAATTTGAGGTCTTAGAGCCTGAAAATCATTCTACTGAAATGTGGTGATTAATGGCTTATGATCTTTGGGGATTAAAATTGAAATTAAACTTCTCTTCCTCTTCCCTCAGAATAATGTCGTCCAGTGCCCGCTATGAGAGGTACAAGGGCAACCAAGTTCTTTTCTGGTGAGTATATAGCACTTATTGGGGTTCTTCAGCAGAAATGTGAGCAAACCCAATGTTTTGCATGTTTAAATGTGTCATTTGCTTTTCAGTCATTGTAAACAATCAGTTAAAAGCTTTGTCAGAGGTGGTTGTGGCAGTAATTCGGTGTTGATGTTTGAGAGATGCCCCTGAATTTCCATGCTGAGAGATGCCCCTGAATTTCCATCCCAGCTCCACAGCAGCAGAGGGGCAGTGTGTGTTTGTAGCAGTGACATTGGGTGGCTGAAAGGCAGCAGAGGGAGCCCTGGTGACACTCAGTAGGTGGCACTGTCTCCCTGGAGCTGGCACTGCCTGCACAGCTCCTTCTTGGAGCAGCCTGTACCAGGGAAGGATGGAGCTCAAACACCATCTCTTTACATCGCAAAAATTAATATCTCAGCTTACAGTTCTCTAGGTTCTAGCTGGGAGGCAAATATACTTGTATTTTCCTCCTATTTTAGCATTGCTTATGGTATATTTATCCTCTCACAGCTAATCCTAGCTTTCCCAGCTTCCAGCCATTCTGAGTCTAAATAGATGCCAGAGGTATCTCACTGCACACTCCTGCTGCAGTATCAGGTCAATATCTGTGTGTGGAGGTTGTTTGCTGTCCTGTRTTTATAGCCTTTATGTATACTTTCACTGGAATAAAACTTTTTCACTAAAAATCAATAATTTCATTTTAATAAAGTAAATTTTTTAAGCTTACTTAAATGTCAAATTGTAAAGTATAAGAAACATTCTTTATGAAAGTGTTAAGAAAGAAAATCCTGGTCCAGTTAAAGTTCACGAGTTCTTACATATCGAACTGGTAGAGTGGTAAATCATTATTTTGCTACAATAATATTTTGGATAACATATTTCTAAGGTGTTGTAAGGAGAAGTACATATCAGTGATTTCTTTTCTTACAGCTCAGAAACTATTGCAAGATGCTGGTATATCCTGCTTTCTGGATCTGTGCTCATGAAGGATTCAATGTTTTTACCACCTTGCAGGTATGTGCAGTTGTTGTTGAAGGCAAGTTGTTGTTTTTTTTTTTTTAATAAATGCTTTTGATATGTTGCTGTTACTGTAATTTTAAAAGCATTAAATTTTTTTTTTTACTTTTTTTTTCCTAAAGTTTGGTAGTGAAAGAAATGTTAAGCTAATTYAATTTAAATTTTCTTAGACTTTTTCTGCACGTAGAAATTTCTGTGTGAAATACTATACTGAATCTAGTTTGGCTTTTTAAGTTGATAAGAGAATTTGTAGTCAGTTTATTACCTTGGGCTCCCTTTGAATAATTTGTGCCGTGTGACTGTTCTGGACAGAGTTCCCCGTTTWAAAAACATGACTGCAGATGACATTGCATCTGCCATTTGGTTGGGGGCTGTATTTAATGCACAGATGATTTTTATGTGAAGCAAGCAGGGGCCAGCTGTGGGTTGTGCCAGGAGCCTGGCTGTGTGTCAGGGTCAAGGCACAGCGAGCACTGACAGGCTTTCACTGGAGCACTTTATTAGACTTGAGCTGGACTTGGGCAAGTAATACCCTGAGTAGCCACAGTAGTACTCTGCTTGACCCCGTCCATCACTCAYAAGTTTTATTTCACCGTGTTTCACTGGGCTCAGCGGGAGCTGACTGTGAGTGGATGGACTTAATGTCAGCTCCAGCTCAAATACATTTCCATGAATTTCTGGTAAGTGCTGGTAAGAACATATAGGACTGAATTTTTCAACTCAGTTAACTGTAGATTGGATATTAAACACTTCATGCTCCTTGAGTGACTGAAGGGCCTTGAGTGGATCCAGAGAAACTGTGACTACTCCMCCCCTGGAAGTTTTCAAGGGGCTTGGAGCAGCCTTAYCTAGTGGAAGGTGTCCCTGCTTATGGCAGTGGGGTGGAGTTAGATGTGATTTAAGGTCCCTTTCTATTAAAATCATACTGTGATGACTSAGTGATAAGTTGAGGAGTACCAGGACTGTGGACATGGTGTATTGGAATTCGCATAAAACTCTAAAATTGTTTGGCAAAACTTACAAGTAAGTCACCTACAAGCACTGCTCAAGTTTCTTGTGCTTTGAAAGCAAAATAGGTCTATTCTAGCTAATTCACAAGATTAGATTTATTATGGATAATGAGGAAAAATAGCTGCTAGATGGGGAARGGGTCACAGAATTCTTTTAGATGGAGCTGCTGGCAGGTTACAGCTTACAAAGGGTGGTGAGATGATGTGGAAAGGAAGACAATGCACTCCTGCTGGATATCTAGGGTGTTCAGSTCACTTSCATTTCATTTGAAATACATTCACGTTAATACATTATATTAAATATAATGCTTTTTTTTTCCTTCAGTAAAGTGGGATAAACTTCAGTTACTTTCCCTGATTTGTATAGTTCATCTGTCACATTTCTGGTTGAGAGAACTGCAGTCACCAGACATTTACAGGCTAGTTTAATATGAAACAGTGCTTTGGATAAGTTAGTAGTATTCTTTCATAATTGCAATTAGCAGCATTTTAATTACTTTTTAGGTAATATTTAGTGTCATACTTTATTCTTTGTCCCCAATCAAGTTCTTGATTATGTGAGTCATTCTGGAAGGAGGCTTAACTACAAATCTCTGAGAAAACACAATATTTTCTTCATTCTCATTGCCTCAGGTATTGCAGAGTTGTTCTGTGTCACAGGAAACAAAGATAAGAACTTGCTGCTGTGTTCTCTCTGCCTGATGAGCATACGATCCTAGACTTGCAAGATGTTTGTGAAATGAACTTTATGGGAGAGTGAGTTGTGTGGGATACTGCTTTACCTGTGCTGTTTTTATTTTCACAGCAGGAAAGTGGTGGTCAATTGTAGGGAATGAAGTGAAAACCACGTTTCCACATTTGAGGTGTTCTGAGGYTGCTGAAGGAATGGAAACATCCCTTTAGCCACTTGGGTTTCTGGTAGGCTTAGTGCTGCCCAGACATGGCATCAGATGGAATCTTCCCTGTTTGCCTTATTGAATAGGGTATAAACATAGCAGCGTGTGAGCAGAGGTGGCTGAGGATAGAGACAGGTGTCTGCTGCACAGGAGGGATGCAGGAGACTGAGGATGGCTTTGAGATGTCCAGGGGGTAAATGAATGAGGACCAAAATAGAATCCTTAATGGGAGGAAGGTGGTAACTGTCAAAGATGAGGAGTTAGGCTTTAATCTGGAGACCTCCTAGAGTTCTAAAAAGGTCAAGAGCCAAGTTTGAGTARTTGTCATTCTGGAAGAATTGGGTATCTGGAGGCATTTTGTAAAACAGATCGTAGCTAACAAATAGATTCTAGTTTGAAACTCAGTCCCTGTGTGCTTCATAACAGCTCCACTCACCAGTTACCTCTTGGTCAGGTCGCTAATTTCAGCTTCATATTTTCCTCTGGAACATTTGACTTTGTCTTTAAAGAATTTCTGTACATTTTAGGATCTTTTCCAGAATACTGGAACAGTATTTTATAAAATAGTTTGCTTTGTAAAAGAAGGATATCAGTGTTTTTCTGATAGAGGAGGTTYTTTTTCTGGGTAATAGTAGGGTTTAAGACCACTGTTCTTTGTAAAGGTTTTGGGTTTTATTTTTTTTATGTTGCAGTTGTTTTTCTAAATTCAGCATTGCACTAGAAACTAACTGGCCAGCAACTTTTGTTGAGCAATTACATAAGAAGCTGCTGTTGCAATTCATTGTTAGTGAGATCCTTGCAGTCTCYGTAAATAATCATTGCCACTGGCAGGTGATGGTGGTTTAATGACTGTTTCCTGGTACATCCTTACAATCCYTGTCCTTTTTCTGTCATCTGCCCCGTGACTGCCTTGAAGGATAGGAAGAGACTGTAGTAGACAGCTAAAAACTTAACCTGGAGAAGGTGCTGTCCATGCTTTTTGCATGCCCCCTGTCATCCACTATCTGTCAGAGCTTCAGGGAAACCTTCCTTTTTTTCTGTGGAACTCTTCGAAATAAATATTCTATAGAATCCAACTGGAAGAGTCTTGGCCCCACAAAAGCATAAGGAGGTGGGCAGTCACTGCTTTATTAACTTTGCCAAAGTATTTGAGTGAGTAAGGGTGGAAAGTGGGGTTCACTCTGCTTGAAAAGGGCTTTTTCATTGACTTGGATGAACTTGTATTCAATTTGTAATTCAGAAGTTGGTTTAAAAATTGGAGGAGTAAAACTTGCACCCAGGCATGATCAATCTGTTCAATATTCTGACACTGATGCTCATGGTGAGAAAAGCCCTGCAAGATTTTTAAGGTAAGAGGCAGATCAATCAGTAATACCAGGTACAAAGATGGCAYAATCTTGATTATCCTATTGCCTGGAGAATGGATTTGTCAATAGATTTGGCGTAGGAGGAGTAGAATTTGCTTCTAACATGAAAGCACTGGGTAAAATAAAAGAACAGGATCGACGGATTTGTGGAAGGAAAATCATGTCAGCAAGTTAAAGAGGTTTTGTGTTAACCTTGCTTGTTAATGAAGATAATTCATGTGAACAGGATATTTGAAGGAGATTACTCACAGCAAGATTAGCCATAGGAGATATAGCAAGGGCCTGGAGGAACTTTTGAAGCCAATTATGTGGCTGACAGCCTCCTACAGCTGTGAGAATTGAACCTCCAAGGGAAAAATACAAACTCTTGAAAGATTCAAGGTGTAGTCTTACTAAAACAAATACTTTTCTTTTCCCAGCCCTTCCAAAAATATTTCAGGTGGAGAAAAYTGGAGTCATTGTTCTACTCATGTGGTGCATTTCTTGGCTAAAAACAATACTTTATTCAACATAGCCTTGTGGTTGTTGGTATCTTTTAATGAGAGTTGYGGATGCATCAAGGACTCAATAAGCCATTTCTCTTTTTATTTAGTAAAAGGAGTAGACACAAATGCTTAGATCAAGAAAATTGTGATCATGGAAGAAGAACTCTAGTTTTGCATCATGAAACAACAGCTTGGGTTGAAATTATTTTAGCTTGTTTTGTATTAGTATTTGTGAATAATATGTTACTCTATTTTGCAGCTTACTGGGACTGTTAATAGTGTATGTATCTATTCTGTGTGAAGTACCAGAAGCACAGAAAATACTGTGCTTTTGCAGGACTGTCAGTGTTGGAAAATAAGAATGTGAGGTTAAAGATTTGCAATTTGAAGAATTTAAAGATTAACAAAATGCCGTAATTTAAACTCTGATGTATATAACTTTGTTCTCAAATGTATTTATACCTCAAATGTACCATCTAAAGTCAGATCAGTTTTACTTCTGAAGCCTGTAGTGCTGCTTTCTTGTGAATTTGTTCCAGTCACTGCAAAATAAAGAGTGGCTCAGAGCTCCTGCACTCCCAGCTTCTGCCAGTGCAGGGTGTACAGGTCTTTTTCTCCCACTGATCCTTCCTTTCCAGGTTTAACTTGAATCTGCTTTCTGCTCAGACTGCACCTGYTGTATCCAAGCTCTGTCCCAGTGCTCCTCACCCTCTGCTCTTTATCCCTAATTTCCATCCCAGTCCTGGTGTCTGGAATGTGGACAGTGCTTTTCCTCCCATCTCCAAGATCTGGATCCATGTGTGCCAGTCCACTGCTGCCATACAGTAAACTTAAATTCTGATAAACTGGCAGTTGCCAATAAGGTTCTGAATTKTGATAATTGTTGCCATTTTTGGGATTTAAATTTTTTACAGTGTGACTGTAAAAATTGCAGTCACAATACGATACTCTGAGTGTCTTTGTTTCACACGGGAAAGCTCTTCCTAGGTAACTGTTGAGGATTATTTTCACTGCTCTCTTAAAGGGAGCTTCAGGCTTACATCCCTGTGCTTATCAAGACTGAGAGATTTAATACTCAGCACAGGATAAAAGCAGTGGTTGTTCAGTGAATTTGTGTCTCTGGATGAGGTGATGTTTTCCCTGGGTGTTTCTGTTAAGTGGTGGCTGTAACTTGTAGCATTGCCTGGCAGCCAGTAAGTGAACCAACAACTTGGGAATGCTACCAATAAATGTATTTGTAAAACTAATTAATTCAGATAGAGTTGTTCAGATTGAAATTCTTCTGGCAGTGTTAGTGCTGGTATGAAAATACTCAGAGGGAAAAGGGATTGTGGATGAGAAGAGCTGAGTGTGCTGGTCTCCCTCAGTGCTTGTGCTGGGCTTGCTGATGTTGAATAAGGGCTGGGAAGGTGTTGCAGATTAAGGGTACGTGGTGCATCTTTTTTGACACTGACTAATCTTCTAAGAAAGTAAAAAAATGAAGACCTGTCACAACTAAATGGCCAAAAAATCTCGTACATATTGCCCCTGCATCAATGATTTCCTTTTGGTCTGTTTGTGGTTCCTTACAGCGGCTGCCCTTTTTAGAAGTTTTATGGACTGCAAGGATTGCTGATAGTGCCACAGAAAGAATTTTTTTGTTGACTAAACTAAAGTGCAAGAGAAATGAAATTGGAAGCGAAGGGTCATGTATGGTATGTTTATAGGAAAAATATAATTTTACTAAGGCTGTGTAATTCTATGGCCTGGAATAGCTGGAAAGCTGCACAGAAAGTGGTAGGTGAGACTCAGGCTTCCTCAAAGGGTCATCGTGTTCAAAGTATAAAGTAATTAATACAGAGATCTTGAGCTTGCAGCCTGCAAATTGGGTAGCAKGTTACACAGCCTCCAAAATAATTTCCAATTAAAACTTCAGCAGACTTGAGAGATAAACCTGCTAAATGTTGTTGTTATTGRGAGCTAATGCAGAAATGGGTTTTGATGACTGAGCATTAATTGAAATGGGTGTTTGCATTCAGCCACGTATCTTGTGGTGTCTGGTTTCCTTGAAACTATTTCCTGATGGAGTGAAGTGTTACAATATTTTTCTAATGAAGTTACTTTGAAGAGCTCAGGACTTGCTCAGCATATGATATCAGTAAACTCTGCCACTTGCATTTGCTGAAGCATTTGGTCTGTGCTGATGTACCTTTTTTTCCCATCTCCTTGCTCTGTTTCACAGATAGAGGCATTTGGGGCTGCTGTGATGCTCCTGATGTACCTGAGAGCCTCAGGCAGATCCCCACCAGCCCTATTCTTCACATCATGGTTAGGTTGGGACAAATCTAGTGAAATTGAGACCTCCATGGAGATGCCCAGAAAAACAGGTTATTTCTATGAGGATTTTGATGTTGAGTGTATTCCTGTGTCATGACTGCAGTGCGGGAAGGGCAGGTTCTGGCTTTGCTGTCTGCAGTCACCATGGCTGTTGCTGCCTGTTATACAAATGCAGAGGTTTTCCCTCTGTCACTTCCCAATCAATGACAAGGAATTCAAGTTAAAATTACATTTTTAGAGTTGTTAGATTGGTGTTTAATAACACTATTGGCTGTTCTAAGCCATTACTAATGTATTTGTGTGGTAAGTTAAGTGGTGATGGAGTGGACTTTATCTTGCATCTGATCAGCAGCAACTTTGTAGTGGATTTCCAGGGGTTTGCTGGAACAGCTCTTCTGCTCAAGAGGTACTCTGCAAGGAGAGAAAAAAATGAAATGCTTTTCATGGAATCACTGAATGGTTTTGGTTGGAAGGGATGTTAAAGCTCATCTCATTTCACCCCACTGCCATGGGCAGGGACACCTTCCACTATCCCAGGCTGCTCCAAGCCCCATCCAGTCTGGCCTTCAACAATTCTAGGGATGGGGCAGCCGCAGCTTCACTGGCAACCTGTGCCAGGGCCTCCCCACCCTTACAGTGAAGACTTTCTTCCTAATACATCATCTAAATCTACTTAGGACAGCTCAGAGCCCTTCCCCCTTGTCCTGTCATTATATACCCTTGTAGGCCCCCCTGACTTGCACCAAAGCTTGTTTTCATCAAAAAAACAACCAAACAGCAACATGTCTATTCCTTATGCATCTTGTCTCCTCCAGGCCCAGTTGTGCCCTTGCATACAAAATCTTTTTTCATTGAAGGAATTCATCCAGGTTACTGGATGAGGTGGGTCGTGGGTTTCACTCTGCAGTGGCGAGTACGATTTATCTTCATCTTTATGTACCTAAAAGCAGCCTGACAGGCAGACAGGCAGTTTCAGAGATGAGTATATTCATAAAAACAAAATATCTGCAAACCCTTTGCTCGTTATCTTGATAAACTGGTCTATCAGGGCCCTGGCCTCATGCAATGCACTACTGAGTGTTMCCCAGCAGGTAAAGCTCCTGCAGGTAGCATTATTGACAGTCACAGATAACTCCATTGTTGACACCAATTTACACAGAAGGATAATGTTATGATTTTGTAGTTCCTGGAAAATACAGAACAGAATGTAAAGTGCCTGACATCCTGCCATTGATGGCTTTGATGTCTGAAATATCTGAAAATATTGTTTCAGGATGTAGTAGAGTATTGTGAATTTGAAGATGCCTGCTAATTAGTGTTCATACAAATAATAAGGCATTCAGTCTGAGTCTCCATCTGTTTGTAGGTTGAAAGCTCTTCAGGACAGGCTGTTTTTACCTTTAGTGTATCTTCTGTATTCTGAGTAATGCAGAATAAAAAGCTATCAGTATTGAATAACTTGAGCGTGTTAATATCAAGAAATGTTCAAG
This sequence comes from Malurus melanocephalus, assembly GCF_030028575.1. NCBI lineage: Eukaryota > Metazoa > Chordata > Aves > Passeriformes > Maluridae > Malurus > Malurus melanocephalus. The sequence continues at coordinate 142,837 of NW_026624114.1, read as the reverse complement.
TACAATGTGATGGCTGTTGCTTAAATTAGTCAGTCTTGAAATTCCAGATGTATTTCATCACCAAATACTCAGGTTGCACAACAGCTGGATATGAGAATTTTWAAAACATTTATGTTCAGAAAGCTGTGCTTGTGACATCCTGTTTCAATAACTACTTTATTATGTCCAAATATGTTACATTGGASGCTTTTCTAGTTTCCTTTGTCAAAGTAAGGTTTGTTATATAAGCTCCAGTACCTTAAAGAAGTTTTATTTTCCAGTAGCTCCAGTCTGATCCCACCATGGTCTGAACACCCATTAGTTGTTGGTATGGGATGTCATTCCAGTCTAACTTACATTCTTTTCTTTGATGATGCAACTACTTAAGCATTTTTAATTATGAGTAGCAGTGAATCAGGAGGAAAACAAGGTTTCTTGCAGATGAGGCATCCATAAATCAAGCATAAACAAAGCTGCCTTTGGTATGTAGAAGACATTTTTTTCCCATGACAGTGTTGCAGCCCATTGAGTGAATGTGTGAAAATTAATGATGCAGATGAAATAGATGAATATTAAGTGACGGGAGCATACAATAAAATTATAAAGAAAAAAAATTGTAATACAGTTTTATAGTACTGACTTTTTTGGGCTTGCRGCAGCAAAAAGTTATAGAATGATATTAAATTTAGGACTTATTTAAATCACATATATTAACAATGCCAATTAAATTGTTAAATCATTTAAAACTTCAGTGGTTACACCAGTGATAGTATTTCCTTTGACAATTTTTTTTTTATTGTAAGTAGAGCTTAATTTACATTAGTTTCATGTTTTCTTACACTTCCAGTGTTAATTTAAATTTTTAATTGGATTATTTTTCCCACTCTGCTTTAAGCACTAAAGCATGTGTAATGTGCTATACCTTAGTGAGTATTTTCCCAGTTTTCTTCTGTATCTTGCCACATGTGGCATTGGGAGGACATAGTGTTTATGGATGTGCTTTTTGTTGGGGAAGCTGCTGTGGTGGCTGGTGAGCAGTACTGAAATGGGCTTCTCAGATTGGAGCTTTCCTGGAAGCAAACCTGACCCCAGAATGTGGTGTCTGTGGTCATGATCTTGTTGGGTGCTGAGTTGGGTGATCAAAGTGATTCAGGAATGAATGTCAGCTTCCTCAAACAGGGCCAGCTCCCTGTTCCTGATGCCCCAGCAATGCAGTCCTTTAGTACCAGAAGATAAGATTGCCCCATCTCTTCCAGAATTAGATGTACTTTCCAGAGCTCTCTGTTTTGAGAAACAGCATGGTTCAGGTTTGGGTGGGTCTTTGATGGCCARCTAAAGACTTTCCCAAGTAGTTTGCAGTGACAGAAATGTCCTTTCTCCTTTGGAAAAATGCTCCGTGTCAGTGTTTGCTGTTGTTTCCCAAATGGGTTTTATCTCCTCCACTTTCAAAACTTTGTTCAACTGAACCTTTTCCATTTCCAAACAACTGGGAATGAATGTTGTTCTGACTCCTTCATTTTAACTGGCAGATTAAYGAAGCATATTGATATCAGCAAACCTCTTAACTGATAGGGAAGTTAAACATTGGTATTCTACATGAAAAATACAGAATAAGTCATTAAGAAATGTAAAATCCATGTTTCTAAAATATGTTGTGTATGTTAATTAAAAATTTTAAAAGTTGGTATTTTCAAGACACAGTAGTAGTTACGGCTGGGGAAAAGCCATGTGTGGCCTCCTCCTTTGGAAGGAGCTGTGGAATAATCAATACTCCATCCACGGTGTGTACCAGGAAATAATTAAAATTGATGTAAAATCTTGTTAATATGAGTAGTTGATTCTTTAGGACTAGTTGGGTGGGTTTTGTCTCTGGAACCTGATCCTTTTCGAAGTGTTTGGTTGTTGTAAAGTGTCTGATGGAGCAGAAATGATAGTGCCAAGAGCATGACCTCTGTTCCAAGCACTGTTCTTGTCCTCATTATTGTTTATTGCCATTACTTAATTAGCAAATGCTGCAACATAAGCAGAGGGAGGCTGGACAGTTACTGAGTTTGAGGAATGTGTTTATGTAAAACAAAACAGAAAAGAAAACAACTCTTCCTCAACCTCCAGGAGTTTGATAAATTGTTGTTACACAACAAAAATACTTGGMTTGAATAGCCTGCAGCAGGAAATTGGTGCTTTTTCCTAACTACGGGGGATGTAGCAATAGTAGTAATCTGTTTTGTCATAAACCTGATAATGATTATTTCTGGTTTTAAAAGGTGCAACTGAAACTTCCAGTTGCACATAATTCCTTTGGAATTTTTGGTTTTTGGAAAAGAGTCTCTCTTGTCCTTAGTTTTCTGTTATAAGGAATRGAACTATAAGCAGTTTACCTTTTTTCTTTTAATTGAAAATGATCCTCTAGCAAAGTTCGTCGCACTTTGGTTTGTGGAGAAATTTCTAACATGGATTTTGGGTCATCTCACAGTTGGAACTGACATAAAATTATGACATTTTTGTATTTTCTGAACTGAATTAACTGTTGTAAGAATGAGAGTAGTTCAGCCATTCTTTTATGTATTGCAAAAACACGCGACTCTCATGCCTGGATCACATGCTGTGTGGAAAAAGCATGAAAGAAGGCATGAAAATTTGAGCTCTGAGTTTCTTACTATAGATGTGTGAAAATGCCAGTTTTCTGTGTGAAACTTGTGCTTTCTGCTCTGGGTGAGAAACTTTTAGTTGTCATGTCATTTATGACTCTATTGCAATCAYGTAATTTAAATATTTTTCTTTTCCTTCAGTAGACCATTAGCAAAATCAAAATTTGACAGTGGAAGCTGCTGTGCTCCTGTTGATTGTAATTCTTTATCCTAACTGGATTGCACTCATAATTTCTTTGTTGCAATAATCCGAACCTTTGCTTGAGTAACTTCACAGTTTTAGAGAATCACAGAATGATTTGGGTTGGAAAGCGTTTTTAAAACTCATCCAGTTCCAGCCCCCTGCCATGGGGAGGGACACCTTCCACTGTCCCAGGCTGCTCCAAGCCCCATCCAACCTGGCCTTGGACATTTTCAGAGATGGGGCAGCCACAGCTTCTCTGGACACCCTGTGCCAGGGCCCCACCACCCTCACAGGGAAAGATTTAATCCTAATATCTAATCTAAACCTCCCATCTTTCATCTTAGTTTAGTTTAGTTAGTCTTTTAGCTTCAGTTTAGTTGCTTGAATTATTTTCCTGTAGGTGCACATAAGTTTCTGAGTGTCATTTATAAACACGATGCTCTGTACAAAGTGGTGGTGTTTTGATCTTTGCCATTGAGATGAACATGTATGTWACTTGGATCTTCATGGCTGGAGTTTCAGATGTACTTTCTAAATGTAACCTCAGTGAAAACAGATGGAGCTGACCCACTTTTTAAGGATTTGTCTCCACTCTTGTGTTAACTTCCTTCTAATTCACACGTTAATCCCTGYTTTGCATTAACTGATTCTTCAGTTATCTCACCTGCTGGTAGGTGCTAAAACGTGATTGATGCTGACAGCCTGAGTTTGTAACCTTGCAGCTACAGCTACTGAGCTGCTAATCCGGGCTCTGTGCTGCTCCTCGGGTTTGTTTTATGTACCAGGGGTGAGGAATCACTTTCCCTTGTGCCCAGAGGTGCGTAGGTCAAGCAATCTCACCTCAGGCTAACAGGTYAGGAATGAAGACAAACTTATTTAATATGTGAAGCCAGGTATTTTCAATTGCAGGTACCAGTACAGTCACAAATGGGTTGATTCAGGAGATTTTGATCTGTAACACACCCTACATTCCCCAGCAGTGTCTAGCTCAGCTCCCTTTTGCTCCAGCACCCTTGGTAGTTCCCTTGCTCAGTTCCCTTGGTAGCTCCAGCACTCTCAGATGTGATTTCATGGTCTTTCTCTAGAGATGATTTCTCCAAAGTCACCTCTGTTGCTGGGTGTCCTGAGGGAAGTCCCCTGCTAGAGCTTCCTGAAGCACATCAGGTTGTTTTTAGCTGCTTTCCTCCACTGCTGGCTCACACTGCCCATCACACTTTGCTGTATTTGTGTTCTTTCACACTCCTTAAACAGAACCCATCACCATGGACCCACTCCTTGGGATAGTACAAGCAGCAGCATAAAGACAGAATCAGAAGTTAAGGCTCAATGTTAGAGAAAAGGTTTTCTGTCTACCCCTTTGCTGAGAGAATGAAGSAGTGACTTGGAATTAAAAGAACTCTCATTGAAAATGCTGTGTGCTGAGWAGTATCTTGGAGTCTATGGAATTTATGTATATTTGTTTTTACAAGGCCTGTTTAATGTTTAATTAAAATTTACCAAGGTTTTCTTGTCAGAACTGAAATGTATTGTGTGTGGTTTTGAGTATCTGCAAGTAATAATGATTTYACAAAAGAATGTTCCTTATATTTAAGCTTTACATAGCAGGCYGTGATGAGGGGTGCTGAATAAATTAAAATATTATGGTAATGATACTATCTAATTAGCATTTTTCACACAATAGTTTTCATCAATTTTTCTTTGTCCTTTTTTTGTTTTTTTAACAACATGCACCATTGCCAATTATTTTTGTTGCTGAAAAGGTAAAATAGGCTGTTCATCTCATTCCTTTTTGTTTGCCTTTTTTCCATCCCACTCTAGTTTTGGCAAGCAGTCTGGAGGAAAACGAGGATGCGAATGTATCATATTGGAACCTTCAGAAATGATTGTGGTAAGACAGAGTTTTTTCATATGTATTTAAATCGATTGCTGGTTTCAGCAAATTCTTTCTCTTTTACAGCAGAAAGCTTATTGTAAAGTATTCTATGAAATTGCAGCAAAATTGCCTTGATTTCAATTATACCTATGGCTGCTCTCGTAACAGCAGTAGCTATGTAAATTTAATCTGGATGGGTAAATGATGATGATGATTAGGTCATTCTTTCTAAAATTATGCTTGCTTGAGTTTCAAAAGCCTAACAGTCAGGGCTGAGTTGAGCATTCCTGAGTCAGGCAGTGACAGTCTTCTATCTTGAATATTTTTATTTACACCCCCATCCCCCATTTCATGGCTTTTATTGGTCATCTGTAGGTGGAAAAAGCTTCTTCCTCCAAGCCTTTCGAGTGCCACATAGTGTGAAGGCTTGTAGGTATAAGGAGAAACATGAGAGTGCTTAGCCAGGCTTGAAGGGTAAGATYTGTCACCATCCCTAATGTCCAGGGTTGCTTCTGCTTCTTCAGAACACGTACTGGTACTGCTCAGTGCATATATAGAGGTATGCATATGTGCCTGGAGAGTGTAGTTTAGTCCTTCCCAGGTTGTTGTACACTTGCTGTGAGCAGTTGGAATGTTAGGATTGCTTTTCCATAGTGCGGACTGACGTCGTATGCCAGCAGCGTGTGCCTGGGGACRCGGGCAGATCTCTTTCAACTTTCATCTTAGATGTTGTTAATGGAGCTGAAACAAAACTGTTTGTTGTGCTCAGAAGCCACGTGTCTGTTAATCAGACTCCGATCTCCAGACTGCTATTGATTTAGCTGCCCTAGATCTGGATATGGTAACATTAAAACTAATATTTGGCAGCATCTCTTACCGAGCATGTAAACTCTCAGCTCCCATAAGAGGTTTGTTTCTTGCAGTGCGTTACCAGCAGGGATGTCAGCAGTGTCCTGGACCAGCTCCCCTCATGTCCTTTGTGCCATTTGCTYTGTGAGTGTCTGACTCTGCTCGTGGGCCCTGATAGCATCAGTAATATGCTCTTTGCTGCAGCACATATTYTGAGCTACAGTCTGCCATGAAGTGCAGATTGGAGTGCAAGAAATGTGTCTGCATGCCCTGGAGTGAAACAGGTCATTTATTTTATTCTCAATTGTCCAGTTTATTCTCAAAATTGGAATTTTTGCSGGAGGTTTATGCCCTGAGGGATGCCACAGGACTGTTTGGGTGGCAGAGTGTGCAGCCATGTCACAGGAATGTCCCTCTGGTTTGCATTTGCTGCTTTGCCTTTTTTACTTTTTAATTGTTGCTGCTGAGGGTCTGGTGCACCTGGGGTGAGCTGAACCTTGCAGCTCAATGCTCCTGTAGCAGAGAGCAACAAATACTTTTCCAGTCCTATCTATTATCAGATRTTAGGGAGAAGTTCTTGGCTGTGAGGGTGGTGAGGCTCTGGCACAGGTTGCCCAGGGAGGCTTTGCCTTTCTCATTCCTGGGTGGTGTTTGGATGGGGCTTGGACCAACATGGTTTAATGGAAGGAGACTGGTGACTTGACTCACTGCAAGGACATTTGTAAGTTTAYATGAAAAATATTTCATGGGAGAAGTACAGTATGGACATCTTAAGAAATAACTTACATTCTTCTTTGGTCATATCACCATTAAAAAAAAAAAAAAAAAAGGAAGAAAAAAGATGGAAATAAAAGAGGAGCTTCTGTGCAGTGCGTGCTTCCAGAGAGAAACTGGCCCTACTGAAATATTTTATGAAGAAACTAGTGTTGTGTGTGTAACTTGAGTAGCTACAACTGTGAGGAGTGTTTTCAGAGGAGCAGGGTATCACGGTAGCTGGGGAAGCCAGCATTGGCCATGTCAGCAGCCTCACACGCTGCTGGCTGTTCCTGCAGACAAAGGCACAGCCCAGACAGCTGTTCGCTCTATTTTAAATCTCCTGAATTGTCTGTAATTGCAATTAAATGCCAGTGAGAGTATAGAGACACTTGAAAGTATCTTACATCCTTCTCCGGAATTCAGTATATTTTTCCGGCAGGAAAATCAGAGTATTAAAAGCGCAGAGTAGTTTTCTCATTATATTTATGATCATATTTTACAGGTAAATGTAGCCAAAGGTACTATTAGCTGTGTTTTCTAGGTAGTACTTCAAATAGGGTGAGAAAAAAGCATCAGTGTGGTGGCGTGCACCTTGCTAATGATCTTCACTGACACGAGGTGTACTTGAGTTTCATTTCCCTGATTAACTCTTATTAATTTATCTTAATTCTTTTATTTTCTCTAGTTTTTAATTTGAAACATACTAATGAGGTTTAATACATAATGAATATTTATCTTCAAGCAAAAGAATTTGTTAGCCACTTTAATGGAGTTAAAGAACTCCATAATTTCCTGCTGGTGACTGATTTTTTTTTAAATTTTTTTTTTCTTCTCTCCTGTCATTTTAGAATGTAAAACAGTTTTGTAGTGGGAATCCTCTGGGAACAGACCCATTTTAGAGGCAATAAAATGTGGTCAACTTAAGTTAATGAGGATAACAGATAGCATGTGAATGGGCATTGTAACTCATATTTTTGGAGGCTGAGCAATCTATTAAATTAATAATAGCCCCATTTATCACTTAAGAAAATGGCCCAGAATTGCAGCATATCTCAGTGTACTGAAGTGTCCTTTCTGTTGTTCCTTGATGCTTTCATTTTCCTCTTCAGATCTGTGTGTAAGATTTCAGAAGAGCAGTGTGATATTTGCAGGTGGAAAATATTTCATTGCTGGCTCGAGCTGCAGAGTGGAACTGAGGGCAGTCCTGGAGCTCTCCTCGATTTCTGCCTGGCAGCCAGGGGGTGAAGCTGGCAGTGTGGGAACATCCTGCTGCTGCCAGTGCTTSGGGTTAATAAAGAACAATAAAAATTGCCTTTTAAAAACAATAATCCTTTGATTAGGATATGGCTAAGTGATGTGCTATTCCAGATTTCCTGGCACAAAAACACGAATCTGATGAGGAGCAGCTGGGGGGGCTCAGCCTGGAGAGAAGGGGGCTCATGGGGGACCTCATGGCTCTTTGCAGCTCCCTGGCAGGAGGTTGTGGCCAGGTGGGGATCAGCCTTTTCTCCCAGGTAACAAGGGAAAGGACAAGAGGAAATGGCATCAAGTTGTGCCAGGGAGGTTTTAGATTAGATATTAAGGATATTTTCCTCACGAGAAGGGTCAAGGCCCGGTACAGGCTGCCCAAGGCAGTGATGGAGTCACCATCCCTGGAGGGGTTTACRGCTGTATAGATGTGGCACTTGGGGACAGCGTTTAGTGGTGGGCCTGGCAGGGCTGGGGAATGGTTGGATGTGATGATCTTAGAGGCCTTTTCCAGCCTTAACAATTGTGTGATACTTTATTGACAGTGCAATAATGATTTCACAGGCTGTGGGACAGTGTCTCTCCTGACTCAATGGCGGCCTGGTCCTCCTGGCTCTGCCATGGCTGGGGTTTGTGTCCTCCCTCTCCTCCCTCGCTGGGATCCTGCTCAGCTCTGGGTCCTTGCATCCASAGGGAATCTGAATTCCTCTGTAGGAGTCTCCATCCCACTGTGGATTGTGAGGAGGCTCACACCCCTCTGCCAGCAGAAATTGTTGTATCCAGTTGAAAGCAGGGCTGAGTGAGGTGCCCAGGTGTGCCTGTTCTGTTTATGCACAGAACATCAAAACCACTTCTTGTAAATCATAGCCATTGACAGCCTGGTGGTCAGCTGGACTTAAAATACTGCTTGAGCTGATGATACTAAGCTGGAAGTACTGTGGCGTGGAGGTCTTTCCTGGTTTCTGATTTTCAYGTTGTTTTTGTCAACAGCAGTTCACTAACTGAAGGAAGCAGGTGGTCTKATTTTCCACCCCTGTTTTGTCTTAGTGCTATCAAATAATTTATTTACGCTCACTTCTGAGTTTTCAGTTAGAAGTGTGTAAGAAAAATTTCTGTTGTCACTGGGGGTTTGTTTCAATTTACTCTTAAAAATATCTGTTTAATTTAGGGCTTCATGATAATAAGGGTTATCTGTACTGGAAGAGTCTTTGTCCACCTCAGCATTTCTCAGGTGCAGGTTAATCTGTTCTGTTGAAGAAGCTTGTTTCAGTTTCTATGRTCTTGTAAGACTGAATGCAGAGAAAAAAGGGTAATAATGAATTTATTGAAGGAGCTCCCACACAAAAATTAAAAAGTAAATCAGCACAATTTTGGTTATTTAATGAGTGACTTAGTACAAAAGTACATTAGTTAGTACATTAAATAACTTTGGTTATTTAATGAGTGACTTTAGTACAAAACTAAAATTCCTTATTTCTGTAAGCCTTCTGTACAATTTGAGAGCAACATTCTTTCTAGCTCTCAAAATGGAAATTGAGAAATTTTGAGAAATCATATGAATTTCTAGCTAGAAATCCATATTTATGCTAGATGAAGAGAGATTTCTATATTGATCATCTTAGTGCATTTTTGATGATCCGAGATGACCTGTTTAAAAGGATTTTTTTGTTTCTTTTTTGTGTTTGTGCCTGCTTGCCTTGTATTCTTTAGACCCTTATACCATCATGCTTACAGCAGTGCTGCAAGTAGATATCTTTGGTTGTTGTCCTGTTCCTTTGCAAAGAGATAGTAAAATTCTAGTGAAAAGTGTGGTTATCCCTTGCTGGGGGAACTCAGTTTTTCTAATTTCTTTTTTTGCAGTATTACAGTGTAATAGAAGAACTTCACTCTTCTAACTTCTCTAACTATTGTAGCTTTAACCCATGTTGTTAATGTATGTTTTTCTCTATGGAATCAAAAATAACCCACAAGATGAGCGCAGCTGCTTGCACCTTCCTCTGACTTCAGACAGATTTAGCTGTTTGGAAAAAGTGATGTGGAAGGTAGATGTGATCTTGCATTTGTGATGGTGTAGTTTGGTTACTTTCCTGTTCCTGTCTGTTAAGTCTTCCTGGKTTTCATTCTTTTGTACCTTTTTGGATTTTAATTTTGAGATAATTCACTTGARTAGATGAAGTGAGAGCTGTCTAAGACCACGGAGAGGTTCTTCTCATATTCCAGTGTTAATGTTTAGGATATTCGAGTGAAATTTGGAGAAAAAAAATTAAAAGTAAGCCATTGAAGACAGCAGAAACTTCTGCATAGTAGATATATTGTAGAGAAGCTTCTTGCCTGCTGCAGCCTATTTGCATGCGTGTCTGCCCTGCTTCCTGCTGGGAGATATTTTTCCAAAACATCAAAAGGAAATGGGAAAGGATGAGACTGCTTTTTATAGAAAAAAAGAATTGTAGCTATTGAGATAAAAGGTTTCATGTTGGCTTTTACTAACAAGATAAATTTACGTAATTTTTAATGTTTAGTCACAGATAATATTTAACATCAAGATATGAATCAAGTTCCAGCCATTTCTCCATAATCCACTGGAAGTGATTAGAAGGCAGTGTGACATAGGTGAAGTAGCTATTTATGAAAAGCTGGAATATTTAAAGTTGTTTAGCTGTGACTGGTACTAGAAATAAATTACTCTTTTCAAAATCACACTACTAAAAATAGGACATAATTCAGTATTTTTGCCAGATTGTAAATGCACAAAGAAATGGTAACTTCTGTGTTGAAGCTAAACTTGAAACGAGCGGTGCCTGTTACTCTTTTGTGCTAAGTGTGGGTGCAGAGCGGTTTCTACTGATGAGATATTGTTTAGAGGATATGTGTGCCTTTTCTACCTTTTTTTTTTTTTTTAAGTACTCTGTTTCCTGGAAGGAAACTATGGCCTCCGGCTCATTGTAATAAGGCACTTCTGACTGATTCTCCGAAACAACCGCGGCCGATTTTTCCAGAAAAGTTTAACTGCCCCAAACTTATGTTTGTTCCTTCCCCATGAACTTCATACGGCTCCACCGGCTCTCGGTGCTATGGAAGAACTGGATGTTTAACCAGCAGCCTGAACATGTGTTTCAGGTGGAGAACTCCAAAGACAATGAGGAAAACATCTTGCAAAGAGAAGTCCCGCTCCGGCAGTCGCGGCGGAGGTACAGGAAAATCAACCAGAGGGGAGAACGTCAGACCATCACGGACAATGTGGATTCCAGCAGCTACATGTCGGTGAGTCTGCTCTCCCTCGGCCCATCTCCTGGGTATTGTGATCTCTGCGTGGCTGGCTGGAATTTTCTTTTGCTGACAGAACCGGTGAAGTGAAATAGTGCATGTTTGCCATTTTTGAGAATGTTTTTTTCCTGTTGGGGAGCAGTGAATTGGTTTATATTGGAACACCATAGGTGGAAGTGAAGGTAGTAGCTGGAAAAGATGTTGGGGTTTTTTCAATGGTCTTCTGCTGTGCACAATAAATGAATCTTAACATGCTCTCTGGACAGAGGAATGGTCATTCTTCAGTTTTTGTAGGTTTTACCTGCAGTTATTTTGGTAAGATGTAGGAATTGGTGGATTTCTTTCTTTTTCATTAATAAATTTGAAAGCTCAATGGTTTAGAGCTGAGTTCATCACAAATGCAGATCAGAACAGCATTAACGCTCTTGTACTTGGTTGTGTTTACTTGCTTAAAAATAGTATAGTGGTAGTTCAGGCATCAAAAGGGTAACCACAATGCATCTGCTTTAAATACGTTTAAAATCWTAAATAGCAACAGAGACTAAAGTCTGTGCTGTGGGAAGGCACATACCTCTGTAGTTTCTAGGTTGCAAAGCTTATGTAAAGATTTTTTTTCACCATTATTTTTTCAAATTTCCAGTTTGGTAACAAGATATATGTGATCTAGACAAATTATTTAATTGAAAATAGTTGTTCCGGATAATTTGATCTGCWTTGAAAATCAAAGGTTAAAACCAGGACTAACATTGAAGTACAAGCCTTGAAGAAGCTGAGAAGTACAAGCTCAGTAGAGAAAAAAACCAATTTCTCCTCCTTTTCCCCATCTTCTTTTCATCTYCTCAAAAGAGATATGCTCTCAGTTGATAAGCTTCAAAATATCTGATGTATGCAGTCAGGTTTGAGCTTATAACTTACATAAACAGCTGTTTTTTCTGTGTGTTGGTAGCAGTTGGGTCGCAGGTGGTGATTTTAGGCCCTGCACATCATTACTGTGTCTGTGACAGGAACAGAATATGTTGCTTGAAGTTTAACATCCTCTGCCATCTCATTTTGAGAACTGTCACATGTGTTGGATTTTATCATTAGCAAGACATTAAATTAGTTATTRAAGAAATGAGATGTTGGACCCTCACGCTCTGGGTGGGTGTGCATAAGGCTTTATTAGGAATTAAATTCCAATCTGTGTGTGACAGAATCTATCTCTGTCTCTTTGGTGTTTGTGACAGTGAATAAGCACACAGATAATAGTTCAGATTTCACTGTTAAGAGGAAGAGAATCCCAGGAACAGCTGATGCTGGTGCTACCTTTGCAGYGTGCCTGGAGGGCTGCGTGAGAAGGGACTTGGCATCTTTGGTCTGTGAAAGACCAAGTTTCACAGCTTCTTGAATGATTTCAGAGGTTGTCAGTTAGTGCTGCAAGGAGTSAGTGTGGTACACTCACAGCACTGTGATTAGTCAACAGATGATGTCCTCATTAAGATTTTTCTTCACATTGGCTTTTTTTTTTCACGTTGATTAATTTTGTTGTTACCAACAAGACAGAGCACGGGTGCCTGTAGTTGCTTGTTCAAAACCTGGTGACTTCCTCAGATATGTGAAAAAATATATCTATGTATCTATATATGTAACTGTATATGTATCTATATATATATATATAATCTCAGTCAGTGTTTGTTGGAAAAGGGTATAGACTTCTTAAATCAACAGCACATTCTGAAGTCTAATTTTATATCTGTTAATTAGGAATATATAAGAAGAGTCCTGTAACACTGCTAAGTGTTTTCCTGGATGAATGAGTGCTAAGTGGCAAAGAGTAAACAACCACCTCTACTACCAAATCTGCAAGCTGTTGGGTTTTTAGCAGTCTGAACTGAAATACCTTGCTTTGTAGACTGTAAGCTCCTAATTGGAAAGTGTCAGAGTACTTAGGGTAGCAAAAAGTAATTTGTAACTCAATAGATGACTGAGGAATCAAAACACGGTAACAAGCTGCCTGTGTAACAAGTAAGGAAAAGTTTGGTGCCTGTATTTTTCCRTATTCCATTATAAACTAGTAAAGTAATAAATTTATCTGAGGTATGGCTAGTTCCATGCCTGTAAGAACCTGCTCATCTTTTGGTTCACAATGATCCTGAAAAACAGGTTTCATGGTGCAACCCTTCATGTAGCCCATGAGAGAAGAGCAGGATCAYAGAAYGGTTTGAGTTGGAARGGWCCTTAAAGATCATCTCCTTCCAACCCTCTGCTATAGGCAGGGGATCAGGATAAGGAGCAGGGTCAGTCAAACTTCCATTTGACAGGAACTTGCAATGAGGTTTCTGCCAGAGTGGGAGAAGTGTTTACAAACTCTCCAGCAGATTTCCTCTCTGGTGTAATACTAATGAATGAGCACAGTTGTATTTCACTCTGCAGCCTGTTGCTGAGTGCTCTGTGACAGATGCTGAATGCAGACTGATGGACCTTTTGTGAGCTCTGTGTGYTCAGGGAGGGCTTGGAGCTTTCCATCCTCTGCATTGACTCCTGTGGTTGATGTTGGAGTACTCAGTGTSACACTGTTTAAGTTTTCACATGCCTAATCTCTCATATGCAAGTAGTTTTCTGCTTTCTAAAGAAAACTCAGATCCTTTAGGTTTTGAAATTCAGTGTTGCTTTAACCCAGCTTGGAATATTTCTTTAAATAGAAGATTTCTTATGTTTGCTTTTAAGGAGAATTACTTATGCAATTTCCATTGACTCCTTAGAATGTAAATCTCTGCACATTAAATATACTGTGATTATATTTATGATTAAAGTTAATCTGTGTTTTATAAAACATTACCTTTTAGGTTGTGACATGAGCTTACATCTACTTCTCACATGGAGTATCCTTGTTAGTGCTGGAACTCATCCTCTAGAAATACCTGATTGGCCACAAAACCAAGATTTGAATGCAGATACTTTAAATAATATTTTAAATTATTGTTACTATCCTTGAAGGTCTTCTTTTGTCTTAATTAAATGAAAGAGTTCTAGTTCTTAATTTAACTGTATCTCTTCAGGATAGCTGACAATAACTACAATTATTGTGGGTATCTTAAATTTCTTCCCTCCCTGCTCTTCCTTGAATGACCTAATGTTAAAAATGGATCATCTGGTTGGTTTCTTTGGTGAAGGTGTTACCATTTAAATTACTGTTCTCCGTTTTTGTGGTTCACAGAGCAGTGTTATTTCACAAGAGTACTGGTTGTCTGCAGAATTAGCTATTTGTAGTTGGTTTTTGTTGTTGGGTTTTTTTTCTTTTCCTTCCAAGTAAATGCAGTGTACTTAAGTACAGTGTACCCATGCTGGCAGTGCTCTTAGTTCYCCCTGAGAAAGAACAGGTTTATGTTTCTGTTTCTGTCTCTGAGGTGCACAGTGGTGTGGCTTTGCTCTTGCAGTGCCTGTCAGAGGATGCCAGTGCAGCTCTGATGGGTTGGGAGCAGGTTCCACATCCAGGGTGCACCCAAGCCATGTTGAGATTSTGCTGCTGCTGGGGATTCTTCCCTTCTACAGCACAGCAGGCCAGCCAGGTCCCAAAGACAAATGTGTGCTTGCAAAGCACCAAGTTGTTTTTTCAGGGTACACCACAGCACTGCTGCCCCTGAAGGGCTGGAGGAGGTGGCTCTGTCGCGCTGGGTCTCGTGCGAGGCCATGGCCATGGTGACAGCCCAAGTGTGTGTGACTGTCATTCTGCCTGGGGCAGCTCTGAGCCCTGTAATTACATCAGATCTCTTCATCCCTGCGCATTCCTGGCCTTTTTCATTTTTGTCACTCAGTAATTCCGCATCYTGCACGTCGCCCCCGCAGTAACGTCCTGACTGGGGGGGAGAAAGTGGGGCTGGGCACATTTGGAGAAACCTCTTGCTGARAATGAATGGATTAGGAAGAAAGTGGCATCGGTGTTAATTATGCYTGCTCTTGCTTCAGATTTGATTTGTTAGCATGATTGCATATCTTTGTGGTGATAAGCATCCAGCCAGGAGCTGGGGTCGTTGCAGCAGGGCAGCATCACAATGGAGATAAATATTGAGTCATTTCTATTCTTAGTCTARTTCTCAACCCAATCAATAATGCAACCATGTTTTATAATTACAAAAGAAGAAAGTAATAATACAAGCATGTTTTTTTTAATTACAAAAGAAAGAAGTAATTGTGATCATCTCTGCTAAACTATATCCCAAATTTCTGTGCCCATGCAGAAGCAGCTTGCAAAACTGCAGCCAGAATAACAGCAAGTAACTTCTTTATGATAATGCTTTAAAAAAAAAGGTTTAATGGTAGTTATGGTGCTTTATAAAAATTAAATTGCTGTTTTGATCTTGTATCAAATAATAGGAAAGTAAACGGTTTGACTGTTTATCTTCACAGTTAAAAAATAAAACCTGAGATAATAAATTTTGCATTTATATTTCTTGCAGTGTTCATATGCAARGATGGTTTCACAGTTCAGTAAAAATTTCCACATCTCAGACTTGTAAACTAAATTTTTTTTTAAGTAAGATTTTTCTTATTCATGTTTATGGCCAGTAGTCTGAGGTTGTGGACTTCCCTGGAAGTGTTCAAGGGCTTGGATGGGTCTTGGAGCAATCTGGGATAGTGAAAAGTGTCCCTGCCTTGGGGGKTTGGAACAACATGAGCTTTAAAATCCCACACAGCCCAAACCATTCTGTGATTCTGTGCATTTGTTACTCACATACATAATTGACAAGTCTCTCTGTGATCTTTTTAAAATGAAGAGTATTTCTGTCTCTAAAAATAGTGCATGTATGATGTAATGCCTATTTCTGTGGAGTTGTGGCAACATACTGAATTTTTCACCTGTTAGTTCATTATAGACCAGGATAAAGAAATTGGTACCAAACTTTAGTAGTAATCCTCTTCCTCWGAGATGCAATTTTTAAAACTACTCTAAGAGGATGATGAGGTTTAAAAGATTTATTATAATATTGCAYTTTACGGACAGTATCTTAATATTTGCATCATGTAAAATTTGTCCTGAAGCCTTGTAGAAGCATTTATCTTCAGAGAAGTCTGTCACTGCAGACTGCTTGAGTGGCAAGTTTCTTGTTCTTTGATCATTACTTAATGTAATCCTGTCAGAGGCTGGAGGTAGCATGGGGGAATCTCACAATTGGAGGGAATTAAGTCACATTTCAATATACTGGATCAAACCCATTAGGTGCTTTACCATCACTAATCCTTTCCTTTTTAAATGCTATAAAACACTGTGGGTCTTTTATAACCTATTTTTAACTATCAGGTAAATTTGCTGAAATGGTCCCTTTTATTGATCTAAACCAGGTAAGACTGACTTAGAACCTGTCTCCACCTGCCTTTTGTTAAACCTGGGCACAGCATCTTCTGTTTGGAATATCTGTTAATTTTGATGAGGCTATGGCTGATCACTAGTTCTTGAGCTGGAGGATGGTCCTCTTTGCAGCTCATTGCTTTTTACTGTGTTTATATCCACRCTTCCTCTTTTTGTACTCTTTAAAAAAAGACTTGACAGAATTTGAACTTTATTAACAAATGACAGGCTGAGAGAGTTAGCACTGTTCAGCCTGGAGCAGAGAAGGCTCTGGGGGGACCTTAGAGCCCCTTCCAGTGTCTAAAAGGGCTCCAAGAGAGCTGGAGAGGGGCTTTGGACAAGGGCTGGAGTGAGGGGACAAGAGGGCATGGCTTCAAGCTGACAGAAAGAGTAGTTTAGATAGGTATCAGGAAGAAATTCTTCCCTGTAAGGGTGCCAAGGCCCTGGCACAGTTTGCCAGAGAAGCTATGGAAGTGTTCAAATTCAGGCTGGATGGGGCTTGGAGCAGCCTGGGACAGTGGAACTGTCCCTGCCCATGGCAGAAGCTTGGGTGTGGATATTTTCTAAGGTCCCTTCCAGCCCAAACTGCTCTGGGATTCTGTGAATCACAAGAAAATGTAAATCTTGCTGAAATCCACGGGTCTTGCAGTGCACTTAGAGGATGAGAAATGAATGTCATCGTTATCTCTGTGGAGGTGTTATGTGATCCAAAGAGATAACGCAGGTTCCTTCTTGCTGGTGCTGTTTTTAACAACGTGAGGATTTTCTCCAGTCTCCATCTCCAGTTTTGCGTGGCCCTGGTGGGATCCCAGCTCTCAGGAGCACACATTAGTTCAGGTTCCAGAGCCTGCCTTAGCCAGGCACCCTGTGCAGGACAGGACCGTGGCAGAGCCCAGTGTGCTGCCCTGTTTGCAGCTCTGCTGAGCTCCTGCAGTGCTGTTGGCGTCTGTGATCAAAAGCAGCCGCGTCTGCAGCGYGTTCACTTCCCGTGTGGGCCCCGTGGGGTTGGTTTGTCGTGGGCTGAACACAGAGAGAGTGTGGGTGTGGGTGCAGCATCCGGCACTGTCTGCTGGAGGAGATGAGATGTCTGTGGATGGAGCCCCCATCCTCATCTGCCAGGCTGGGCTTTGTTGGTGAGGAAGAGGCTGTGAATCAGGTGGTGGTTAAGCAGCTCTGTTAACGAGTGGTGTAGAGGTGTCTGCTCCCCAGGCCAGGCAGCCGAGGGAGTGGGGGACTCAGCCTGGAGAAGARGARGYTYGGGGGGACCTTCTGGGTCTCCACAAATCCCTGAGAGAAGGCTGGAACCACATGAGGGTTGATCTGTTCTCCCAGGTAATGAGTGATGGGATGAGAGGAAACAGTGTCAGGTTGASCCAGGGAATGTTTAGGTTGCATGTTAAGAAAAATTTCTTCCTAGAAAGTTTCAATAAAGCATTGGAACAGGATGCCCAGGGCAGTGACGAAATCACCATCTCTGTAAGCGTTCAGCAAATGTGTGGTTATGGCACTGAGGACGTGGTTTAGTGGTGAACGTGCTGGTGGTGCTGGGTTGATGGTTGAACATCCTGTCTTGGAGGTCTTTTCCAGCCTTAATGATTCTGTGATTGTGTGGTTCTACTGCTTCACTGGTGGAGCTGGAAACAACCTGTGGCAGGATCCCACTGGCATCCAGCATGGGAACCTGTGCTCGGCATCTTGAACTCGCCCTGGTCTGCCGAGCTGTCCTCGGGCACTTCCCTCTGCTTTTGTAAGCAAGGGGAAAATTGCCAAATGCATGTTGGCTCATATTTTATTTTACATATTGATTTTGTCTGCTCGTTTTGTCAGCAGTGTTACTTTCAAGGGCTCCTTGAAAGTCTGCCGCTGGTTATGATGGTCATTAGCAAAACACCAATCCTCAAAGTGTGCTGTGCATTAAAAATCTTCCTAGGAATGTTCATAGACCACTGGTGTTTCCCAATCCAATTAATGAGTGTCTGCAGTTCCAAGCAAGTAATGACTTGCGTAGGATGCGCACAAAGTACAAAAATACTTAATGAAAATCCTGCCCTTTGGTTAAAATACGTGTTTTTCTGATTAAAATTCTATTTTTTTTTAAAACTAAGAATGTAATGCCACATGTCAACCCCAATTTATCCATAATGAAAGTGGTTGTTTTTCAAAACTTACATTCAGGAGTTTCCCTGAAGATTTTACAGATTTGACAAGCAGGTTATATATAACCCACGATTTACAGGAATCACYTCAGTTTGGAGGTGACATGTGCAGCTGTGTAACAGCAGTTAAGAGTGATGCACAAATGAAACTACATCAGACTGAAACTAGGGAAGGTTTATTTTAAGCAAGCACCTGTATTTACTGAAATCTGGCTTCTGGCAAGAGTGTACAGCCCTTCTCATGGCCCTGGGGAGAGGCTGTGGTGGGGGCAATGCCACCGTGTTGGGATGAGGCATCATTCTGCTGCAGGACAGAYRGACAGACAGACATTGTCCTKCCTTGCCAGGCTGTGGCTTCGGTCCTGGAACAAGGTACTGAGTTTGGGAGAGCTGCACTGTGAGGTTGGTAATAGGGCTTGTTACCCATTTTCTCCGCTCCTCAAGGCCATGCTGGACAAGGCTTGGAGMAGYCTGGTCTAGTGGAAGGATCCTTGCCTGGGGCAGGAGAATTGGAACAATATGAACCTGTTCTATGATTCTTGCCTCAAAGACTTTTTTTGAACCTTTCTCTATCTTGAGTAAGTTGAGCACTCAGTTGTACGTCTGCTCCCTGCCCAGGTGTTGGGGTGATGATGGGCCCCTGTTCCCAGGGTCATCCCACAGCAGCTCTCCCCTTGCTCAGCAGAGCAGCAGAACTGCACTTGTTTGTGATAATTCAAGAGAAGCTTGTGGATATTTTTATGCTAATTTCTTACTTGTAGTCCAAACACATCAGTGTTTTTACAAGTGAGCACTTTCACCAGGAAGCCTGGGACTGTCTGGACGCAGATCCTGAGCACAGTCTGTCCTTTGCAGAGAAGCCATCCCGCTCTGTTGACTGGGATCAATCTGGAGACTTGCTCAAACCTTGACCTCAGCTGGTGCTGACAGTACTGTGGGAGGGAKGTACTCTTGTGGCAGAAAAACCTTTCAAAACTTCTACATGAATTGCAAATTACCACCACAAGAAGTAAAAATTAAGTTACTWCTTTGGTCTCCACACAATAACCAGTTATCTGTTTCTTTCTCCTTTTATTTATACCATCATAGACATTAACTCAGTTTCTTGGAAAATGCCTGTGAAAATATTTTATGTAGCATATTCAGAGAGTTAATCTCTGTTTTGATGGACCCTAAGGGTTTGGGTGGCAGTTCCAAAATCATTAATTCTTTATAAGCAACCTCTTATGCAAACTAGATGGAGAAGGATGTGTGAGATTTGTGCCCACTGCTCATAACTGCGTTGTGTCACTCGGGGATGATGGTAAAAGATGCTCTGCACCAGAGAGATACTTTGTTCTTTTTGGAGACTTAAAAATCTTCTATGCATGRGTTGTACTTCTTTGTCAGATCCTTGTTTTTAACATTATTGTTTCAGCCTCTTGAAGTGACAAATTGGGTGGCTTCTTGTGGGAATCTGACAGGGTAGTAGCCAGCAAGCTGGTTGCCTGTGTGCAGGGAGATGGTAGCATGCGTGGATCTGTTTKTTATTTCCTCTCTTCCATCTGGGCTGTTTCTGTCCAATATGCTCTACTCAAATCTAGCRGCCTGGTTATAGTCTCATTTGTAGCCAACTCAACCTTTCACTTAGGTTTGGGTTTCTCCTGCCTTAGAGAAAAGTGGTGTGAAGGGTTATTTTGTATGTTAGCATCCTAAGGTTTTGGAGTTGTTGGGTTGGATGTCACGTAGCAYTGAATGATTTCTTTAAAGGGCTGTGATGGTGTTGTTTTCAACTTTGTGTTCAAGGTAAAATGGATTTCTCATTTAGAATATGGAAATTCACATCAACTCAGTCATGTTCTTGTGAACCTCATGGACCAATTTAGAGACTGAGAATATCCTGAGCAATTTTCAATAAAAATCACCATCAGAAAATGTCAGTGCATAATGCAAGCATTTCCCTGTTGGAAAACAGTTCCTTGGAAAAACTTGGCATGAGAAACACTGCCTGTATGAGAGAATATSTAGAACAGTATCTTTGGTTTTGGCATAGAACTGATTACTATCTAATGACATTTAACAGCATTTGTAGTTTAATATTTGATATTGGCATCTTTCTTAATAGAGATATATCTGACAGATAAAATACTTGACTAAATGGGACCATTATTGTATCTTAATTTGTCATTGTTCCTTACCTTGTTCTTGCAAGTTAGACTGGTTTTGTTCTTATGTGATGTTCTTATTTTCTAGTTTGAGGTAAAGTAGCCATACAGCCTGTGTATGTAAAGTAGCCAAATGCCTGTATTGTCTTTATGATTTTGATTTTTGTTTCCTTTAAGGTTTGGTTACAGTTGTGGTTTGTYAGTTTGGAGTGCAGGTATGGCACTGCCTCACCCCTTGCTTTATCTGCTTGATCAGTTTCTCAGGTTGGGTGAGAATAGCCAGGCCTTTTCCTGCTGTTTTCCCCTCTGTGGATGGAGGACCCCCAGATAAATGACTGCTGGGGAAAACTTTCTCTGAGCACACTCAGCTTTCCATTTTTAAGGATGATAAGGGCTGGGTTTTACCAGAAAATGAGAAACTTTGGAAATCACTTCACTGAGATGCTCCATCTGAGGGGTGGAAGCTGCTCTGTGGTCTGTGCTCTGTGCTGTGCTTCCCCCTGTCCTGTGCTGTGATCCCCCTGGCCTGGGATCCAGATGTGAGGATCTGCAGAGCCTCAGCACCTGATACCCTCCCCTTTATTCCCTGTTCCCTCTGTTACTGAGCTCAGGCTCTGCTGATCCTGGCTGGTCCCACCCAGGGCAGCTGAGCTGTGTGCATGAAGTCTGTCAGGGTAGGACTCCTTCCAGACACAGGCTAGGCTCCTTCACGTACATTCTGCAAAATGGATGCACTGACCTCTAATAAATGAGAGTGGACTGTTCAAAATTGCCCTTGCTTAGAGAGAAATTTTGGTAGGAGGAGTCAGATGCCTCCCTCTTCCCACTACCAGCCTTCCAATTTGGTGTTAATCCTCAGGCAAAAAGACAAAAGAAATACWGGGAGTGGCATTTTAATGATTTTTTTAACCTCATCTGTGGACTTAATGCACTATTCTGAAGGTCGTTTAATCAGAAGCCTTTTTCTTGTGAGAAGCTTGGTGGTACCTCRTGTTCTAAATAGTCTTAATATACCTGGTTTAACTTGAGATGTCATTTTAATAAATAAGGGAAGAAAAAATGGTATTGTATATTGGTTTTTATTTCAACTTTTAGGGAATGAGAAAATGCATACATGGGTGGGTTTTGCAGTTTCCAAATGGGAGGCTCTGCCTGGCCTCTGAGGTCACTGTCAGCTGAGGAAATCATGGCCAGGTCCGTGTTAGGTTTGGGAGGTGATGTCACATTTGAGACCAGATTGAGGTTCTGTTTAATGAGCAAAATCCTAAATGTATTTGGGAAATTTTGCTGTGGGATATGGGCTATTTTGTCCTTTCAGTGTCTCTGGGTGGATTCAGTCCCCCAGACTGACCCTTCTGGGCTGATACAGGGATTTTAGGGTTGCAGACCTTCCCAGAGTTCCCCACCCCTTGCTGAAATGAGATGTCAGGAAGGGAGGGGCGTGGTATGAAACATCTCATTTCAAACTGTAGAAAGGAACTTTATTTGTCTGAGCAAAGGGGGCTTCCCCCTTCCCCCCCACTGCCACCATCCCTGTTTGCAATGCGGATCATGCTCTGCCCGGCTCTGCAGAGCGTGTGTGCCGAGACAGAGCTGCAGGAKAGAGCTGTAATTTATAAATGTATAATAAACCATATAAATCTGAATCGCTGCAAACAGGAGATGACCTTTCCCTGCTTAACACAGCAGCTGAAAAAAGATGGTCGGGGTAGCGTGAAAGCAGTGGAGAAATTCAATCCATGGTGCCTTTTTATTGTTCCTCCTGTGTTGCTRGTGCTATATTTAGAAGCTTACATCACTTCAGGGATGATGACAGTCTCTGCCCTCCCTCTCCCGCTCTCCCCCCGCTCTCCCTCGCTCCTTCCCTTAGGATGGATCGTGTTTTCATACTACTTATGAGTCCTACAGATCTTTGGGTAGGATTTTTCTACAGCCTATTAGTAAGTGCTGCCATGGAAAGCGTTGTATGGAAGGATGCGATGGCACCAYGGAATGTCACCCTGAAGGGGAACAGGAGCTTGTGGTGCTGCTTTCCCTGCCTCCCCTTAATAAAAGTGTCAGGAACAGGGTGGAGGTTGTATGTTTTTTCCTTTTTTTCCTGAGAAGCCCTCTTGAGGGGCTGACCATGCCCCGACAATACAATGAGTTGATTCTGGTGTTTAGGTTCAGAGGTGGAGAAATCAGGATCAGCATGGCAGTGACACTGAATCCAGAGAGCTGTGCCAGCATGGCAGGGTCTGCAGCTGGCTCTGCCTCCTGCACCCCTYGCTCCCCATCGCCTGCCTGTCCAAAAAGATTTAAAGTACTCAAATCATGGAAATAACCTCTTGATGCAGATGCCCTTTATGCTAAAGTATTTCTGCATTATGCTGCTATGTCTGGCAATTCCCACTCAGAAAACTGTATTAAAATGAATTATTTTAGCCTGAAACATCTTTTCCTGAGTGTGTGCAGTGACAGATCGCCTTGTGAGCAGCGGTTGCCTTCCCCAGCCCCCACCATGGGCTTGGAGTCAGGATGAGACCGGGAGCTAATGCACTCAAAACGGGGGGGGGACAAGAAAAGGTGTCTGCTTGTGGTGAGCACTGTGGGGACAGTGTGTCAGGGACGGTGTGGCAGGGACAGTGTAGTAGGGACGGTGTGGCAGGGACAGTGTAGTGGGGACAGTGTTGCAGGGACAGTGTAGAGGGGACAGTGTGGCAGGGACATTGTGGTGGGGAGTGTGTCAGGGACAGTGTAGTGGGAACAGTGTGGCAGGGACATTGTGGCACAGACAGTGTGGCAGGAACATTGTGCCAGCAGCTGCCTGGATCTGAGGACAAAAGGACAGAAGTCCTGCAGCCCCAGGCCCCTGGGCTCGCTGGCAYGCCGGCAGCTCGTGCCTCGTCAGCCAGGGCCATGACGGCTTTGAGACCGTCACCATCCTCCCTGCTGGAGCTGCACAATGGGCTTTGCTCGCTCTGATTGATCAGGAAAAAGTCGTGCTGCTCCTGGGGTACCTTCTGCCAGCAGCTGCCGGTGCTTCCCGCCTGTGCAGGGCTTGCATTTGTGGTGTCCTTAAATAAGGGAACACTGTAATCCTGCCTAACTAAACATGCATTTGAATTATGAAAGGCTTTACTATCCTTTTAAAAACATCCCATTTTTCTGTGACTTACTCTTGTAGACAATTAGAATGTGTAGATTTGGTTAACAGTCTGGAGGATTCAGGTAGCATTATGAGAGGATAAAGAGAATGATGCAGAGAAATCTGTGGAGTGGTATTTCAGCATGGAAATAYATCAGTGTTAAGGAACAAAGACCACCTTTAATACAGAGATTGTAGACTGTTTTTTCCTTAAGATCATCCGAAAACTTGGATTCTGGCTAAAAACGTGACTGGTGATTTTCTGTCTGTGATTCTGCTCAATGCTGCAGCTCTTCTCAAGTATCTTGATTGTGATCACTACCAAGCCTTTGTATCAGATTTTTTTTTTCATCTCAGAGTTGCTCTAGTTTTGAGATTTGTCATCAAACAGACGATTTATAAAAAACTTACAGCCTTGTGCTGCAGGGAGCTGGGGCTGCAGAGAGGCATGYGTTAAAGTAAATAAATAAATAAATAACTGGATGAAAGCAGAAAGGAGTGGGGGGATGCCCCAAAAGCCRGGGTGTGGAAGTAGGTCAGGTTTTCCCCCCGCCCGGGGCTGGGCTGCGCAGCGCGGGCTGCAGCCCCCCGGGACCCCCTCCGCCGCCGCGCTCATTGGCGGCACGGCCACAGGGATGATGTCATCTGCACTTAAAGGCAAAACTAGGGAGGAAATAGAATTTCGTTCCCATTATTGAGCTGGTGTTTACAGTAGTTGTAAAATATGGCATCSGCGCCAAAATCCGTGCTGGATCGGGTTTGCTGCACAATGCAGCGGGGTGAAACCGGGAGGGGGAGATCACCCCTTAGAGCTGTCGGGGACAGCAAGGGAGGGAGAGAGGGGGTTTCTTCAGCTGCATGGGGTCTTTTCTCCTTGGTGTAAATTGTGATTATGCTAGCCATAATGCAGGTAACACTRCATAAAAGTATTTGGGTGTTCACTGCTGCTGAGGATTTATCCTGTAGCATTACAGACATTTAAGATGCTTCTAAATGCAGTTTTGTGAATTATTAGAAAAGRTGCAATAAAGCCGTGTGTAAGATGAAGCTGAAATATCCAGCCTATTGTTTAGTATTGAAAAAGCAGTAAAAGAAACAGCTATTTGTGTAGCTGTGTAGTGCTTTGTAAAAATCTAAAGTAGTTAGAATGCTTTCAGCTTTTAAAAATCAGATAGACTGTGTTTGCAAATTTTGCCAGCRCAGGATTGAAGTTCTTATTGTCCCTTATGTTTAAATACAAATTAAACTCAGTATTATTTATGGACCCTGGTTGCATTTATTATATTTTGTTGTTTGTTAAGAGGATGAGTAAATTCAGACATTGATGCCAATGCTTTCCTTTTAAGATAGTTTTGGAAGGTACCAGGGGAAGGTTTTTCTTGGTTGAGGTGCAACTCCCATCCTAAGTGTTGGACTCGATGATCCTTRTGGATTTCTTTCAACTGCAGATATTCTGTGTTTTTGTGGTAATTTGGGTTATATACTGGGAGGAATTCAGCTCCTGGATGACTGCTGAGGAGCTGTTGGTGTGAGTGGAGAGTGATGTCCTGTTGGTACAACTTGGCTTCAGAAAYGTGAGAATCCTCTTCCACATGTCCCTTGGCACAGTAGATGAAAAAGAGCTTTCTGTGGATTGCCTCAAACTGCCTGATTCAATATTCAAAAATAAGCAAGGAAGCAAGACAAAAAAGGCATTTTTGGCCCTCACTGYCGGCAGGCCCCCCTTGGCAGCTCCATTTGCACACAGGAGGTACAGCCATCACGGGATGGTTTTGTTTTGGAGAACTACCCTCGAGCCTGATGCGGCGACGAAAATTCTTTCCAAAAAGAGGAAAACAGCAACAGTGAGTGCCCCTTCTTGCAGATGAAGTAAATTATCCAGAGACCAAAATAATGTCTTTAACAGAACCTGCACCCTGTGTCCCCCTGCCTGTCTCCTCCCTCCTTTCCTCCCTTGCGCAGTAGCAGAAGTCATTTGCCTTCTAGGAACCGAAAGCATCGCGGCAGACCCGGCTCAAAGGTGTGGGATCTCCGAGATCCTCCCTTGGAGAAGCTCTCCAGCATGCTGGGCTGCCATCCAAGACTCTTAAGCTCCTTTCAAATATATCAGTTTTTAGTTGCAAAAGGAGATTCTAAAACTGAATTGACTACTGCAGAATTAAGGCAGTTTGGGTTAGAAACAGAATTAGTGTTGTTTGAGGGGGRAAAAAACCCCACCCTGCAAAACTTTTAAACATGGTTTCAAAACCATTAAAATTATGAGGATTATAAACATKACTTTTCAATAAGAAATTTACTTCTCATTCTGGATAAAATCTCTGTATTGTGTAGGATGAGATAAAAGTGTCAGGTCTCTAGTGTGACACACATACATAAAAGCAAAAATTTTTTTATTGTGAGCTGATCATGGGTGTATCTGTGTGCATGTGAATGGCTGCATATATTTATTTTACTTATTTCTAAATTTGGATGCAGAGATGAAAAATAATCCACCCAGATGCTGTTGAAAGTGTTAGTAGACACATGTGATTAATTAAAAAAAATTTWAAAAAATAATCAGAATTCCAGCATATCCATGAATAGACGATAAAATGATTTAAAAGCTGCTGTGGAGCAGGGTGTTTGCTGWGCAGTTGTACTGATATGTGTGTTTATATTAGGTCAATAAAGATGCTCTGTTGGCTGCATCTGCAGATCCAGTAGCCAATTGATCTAATGCAGTTTCTAAAGGCTTTCTATACAGGTGATGTCATCCTTTTAGCTCCGTTCCCCTCCCACTCTCTTTCCTCCTTATTAGATATTTCATCTTGCTGCGGAGCATCCAATCGATGGGAGCTTCTCCTGAGGGAGCTGCTGAGAAGCAGGCAAAGATAGTAGGAATTAGGACTCCAGCAGCCAGCCTTGCTGTAGCCATGGACGTCCTGTTTTGTTGGGCATTACAGAAATGTTTTAATTGGAAAAGCTAGGCGTGGGTTAGCCGTGCTATCTGACTGATGCATTAGAATACTAAGCAACACTGCAGAGTTGTAAACTGCATTAAAAAAAGAGAGGGGGGGGGGAAGAGAAAAAGGTTTGTATTGCAGAGGCTTTTAATACATTCCACAGTGCAAACCTGTTAGAGCAT
Source organism: Malurus melanocephalus (assembly GCF_030028575.1). Taxonomy (NCBI): domain Eukaryota; kingdom Metazoa; phylum Chordata; class Aves; order Passeriformes; family Maluridae; genus Malurus; species Malurus melanocephalus. Next base: position 116,159 of record NW_026624114.1, on the reverse strand, counting down.
ATATCCTGGAGCTACAGTCCGGATGCTAATTCAATTTCTGCAGTTATGATGGACATGAGTATAAAGAAGAAACTTTAATATCCCAGGGTGTGGGATTCCTGGATCGCCTAAGATGCTGAAGAACCTTTGCAAAATTTCATCTACAATATGAATATGAAGTTTCTGAAAAGTGGACCCGAAGATAAGCCACTCGTAAATGCATTTTAGAAGAGAAAAAAGAAATTTGAAGAATTCATACCTCGCTTTTTAATGTATTGTTGCTTTAACCTGCAGTTCTAATCCATTTCTGAATTAATTCAATTTTAGCAGCACTTTTTGGGTGCATGCCTCTTGCCTGGAGGAACGTATGGATATTTGTATTTGAGAAGCTAAGAAACATTTTGATTTGAATTTATGTGCTTGTTAAAACTGGAACATTTTTATAGGAATAGCTGCTGCTGCTAACTCCCTGCAATACTGAAAACTCCTCAGATCTAGGGGAAGCTGTAATTGAATTCAGTGTGAAATCCAAACCTGAGAAGTTGCATATATGTACATTTGCTGCTTTGRTATACGATTTTTAAAGAGAAAGCAGAAGGGATTTTTCTCAATTTTTTTTCCTCTGTGGCTTTTATTTGAGAAAGGAAACTTTTTTTCCCCAGCCTAAGAAATGGCTTTTCTTGTTCGATGTTACGCCAACTGCCTACAGCCCTGGGCCTCCAAAGTAAGTAAGATTTTGTCTGTGCTGCATTTCTGTGACATGTATTGACAGCCCTGGTGCTGTCTGAATGTTCCCTTCTCATTCCAGCAGCATGCTGGGTTGAAGATACTGGAATCCTGGCTGTGCATTAATTATTCTTGTGGAATTGTTTCTAAACAGGAAGGGGGGGGACCTAGAAATCATAGAATTGTTTCATATGTGAATAGCTTGMAAATTACCAGCAAGTAAAAAAAATTGCCAATTGCTTATGAAATGTGTTAAGCTTGTTTTTTAGCCTGTAAATATGAAGTGTGTATGAAGCCTGTAAATATTATTGAAGTGTAACATTTTTATAACTGCTGGCATATTTTGCTAACTTGAAAATATTGGTATCCAAACCCACTGATGTTTTAATTTTCAAGCTGTGTGAAGCTGTACTGCTTGTTTCCTTTGTGCAGCAGCGTGGAATTGGTTAATTATTTAGCTGAACTATGTAATTACAATTAGCTTTAAAGGACCCAAATTATTTTGTGTGTCTGAGAATGCAGYATTTCTGTGAAACTGGGGAGGGAAGGGTGTTTCTTTTAAAGGGGATAATGAAAGCTAGAACATTCGAGCAAACCCACCTTTGAGATAAAAGCCTTTAAAGAAATTTAAAAATACACCATGCACTATYTATGAGACTCTTACTATTCGGCATGCTCAGTCAGAAAATTAGCTGAGTTTCTGGTATTTTATTAAGGCTATTGCCAAGAAGTAGATGCCTAAGACACCAGAATTGCCTTATAAATCTGGAGCCAGGCATATATTCATTATTATTTATTTAAATTTCATATATACTGGGTGGAAAAAAGGTTCTACAACTTTCTGGCATTAGGAGGCAGTGGGCAAAATAACCTTGTGTTCATGGCAGCGTGAGATACAGCATAGACTTTGGAGAGGAGATCTGCTCTTGACTTTGGTCCCAAAAAGTTTAGAGTCCCAGTGACGTGATGGTGTGGAAAGGCACAGGGAGAAGCCAGCTGGGTGTGTGCACTCCTGTCTGGGATGGTTTTCCCTGTTTGGTTTTCATGTCTGGTGCAATGTAAAGGGAAGCTCGCGGCGTATGGGGGCGAGAGCGCTGGGCTCTGGGGTTTCCCTGTGCAGCTGCCAAAAACCAGCCTGGAAATGCATGGGTGGATGTGTGGCTGAGTTTTGGCTGTTTCACGTGTGCTGAGTCCACCCCATTGCCAGGTGAAGTGGAGCTGCAGGTCCTCGTGGTCCTGGTGTAGCTGGGCACCGTGTGCTCCGGGAATTGCGGCTCCTCACCTTGGAGTTCCTGCTGGAAAATCCCAGCCTGTTGTATCACCATCCCTGCCCTGGTGCACATGTAGACTCTTCCTTCCCTTTCTTCTCTGCAGACATTAATTATGAAAGGCTGAGTTTACTTAAGCTTGACTTACCTGCGCTGTCCTTCTTAAGAGGGTTTGAATGTTGTAATGCTGCTCAAAAACTGGGATTGCTTAGTCACCTTGGTACTTCAGCCGGGATTGCGCTTTCCACAGAGTTGGGGCTGAAGTGAGAAACCACAAAAAAGAAGCCCTGTGCTCAAATAAGGGCTTCACAAGGGTAAAATAATAATGTAAAAGAAGTTTTTTACCCCTKTGTCAGCTCTGTGGACTATATCCAGTGGATTGCTGCCCTGCCAGCCAAGCAGTTTATTCACTCMGTTACTATTCATAAATGAAATGGTATAAAATGTTGGGAAGGTTTGTTTTTTCTTTCTTTCTTTCTTTCTTTTTTTAATGGGTGAGAATTCTGGTTTTGCATTCCAGTCTATAGCTAAAAGTTCTTTACCTTTAAAACCACAAAAGATAAAGCACTTTTATTCCTTTCTGAAAAACCCTACCAAGCCCCCCAAACTTCCTGGAGCCCCCCTAACTTTTCAAGAGATCTGTTCATGCTGTTTGGTAGCTCTGAGGAGAAGYGTGCATAGGATTGAACAAACTGATGAGCTGAATTAGGTCTGAGTTTGTTCCATTTTGGTTTWAGCTGAGCTTTGTGCTAAAAATCTGTTTCTATGACAGGTGTTTTATAATAATACATAATACAGCAAAATAAGTGATATCAGAATTTTAAATATGTAGGTTTGTAACTTTTGACTTGGAAATGTCAAGTGTTTTCTGACACTGTTTTGAAACTAGAACTTAGATTTATGTAGATCTGTCCCAGTAYTGTTTTAATTGGTTGCTTTTAAACTGGTACAGGACAATATTCTGAAAATGGGCTGTTGACTCAGTTGTAATTACAGCTGTTCTGGATGTCACAGTRTGATGATCCATGGATTGAATCAGAGCAAGATGAAGTCATATTTCTTATGACTAATCATAAAGGTAGGCTTTCGTGAAGGTGGAACACTTCTGAAGGTTAACCTCAGCCTGGGGAGGTTAATTGGAGTGGCTGTGGAGGGGCAGAAGGGGCTTTAGGAGCTCGGGGGGTACCTGGCAGACAATCTGTGAGTGCAGGGGGTGTCCACAGCAGTTTGCACAGCACACACAGGTCAGTGCTGCACTCACCCTCATCCCCCTGAGACTCTGTGGCTTTTGGCTTCCGAAAGTAAAGGGATAGAGGAGACTTGTGTAAAGCAATCGATCCATTCTATTTCCCTGCACTAAGAGCTGCTAAAAGGAGGATGGACAAAGAGAGAGAGAAGTGAATGTGGTGAATTTCTGCAGTGCCCTTTCAGCYCCATGCAGGCACTTGTGGAGGTCATCATATTTCTCAGACTCTGTTGATAATTGGAAGCGTGTCCAAGGGAGATCCCCCTCTCCTGGCTCGAAGATGATGGCTGTCCTCTGTGGTTCATCTGGAGGAGCAGCACTGCACATGGTAAAGGATGGGCTCTACCCCGGRGACCGTGTCCTTTCTGGAATGATAGACTGTGGAAGATGAGATAAATAGATGCAGGCATCCGTAAGGAAACGTGGGGAGGATGATAAGCAGCGAGGAGTGTGGTGAGCTGAGATCAAAGCAGTGCCAGCTGTCAAGCCACTCTGACTCTGGAAGAGGACAAGGACTTCACATCGGGTTTGTGGAGATCTGTTTCCACAGGCTGGTTGTGTTGGCATGGACAAGAGACATTCAACTTACATTAAACAAAACTCCTGTGATGCCAGTGCAGTATTTGAAAGCAAAAAAAAAATTAAATAATTCACAAGTATCTCAGCAAGATTCTGGTCATCTTTGTAATTCTGATCATAACTTTCTCTGTTCAATTGTCTGTGATGCACTTTGTGGTGTTGGACTCTTACCTGTAATTGTGCTGTGAAGTCATTATGAAAGAGAGCTCTAAAACTAATCATTTAGATGTATGGGGTTCTTCTSTAATAGAAATTTTTTGCACATCTTAAAAATTTTTCAAGCCTGGAATATGCCCRCAGTTACTCTGTTTGTGAAGCACGAGGGTGTGATGGGGAAAGTATGGAATGGTTGGATRATGTTTCTGTAGAGGATATTTAAAAGGGATGCTTTTTGAGATAATGTGCTTTTTATAGAAAATAAGAGTTTTTGAATTAACATTTAAGCTTCTAAAATGTTTTTTCCTGAAGGAGAATAGTTTAATTCAAGATCCCAGGTGCATGTTAAACTTACCTTATGGCAGTAGATGGTAATTTATTTTCTCTAGGCTTCTCTGCTCTTCTCTTTCTGCTGTTTAGATAAAATCTAATAATGTGAAGCRTAATAACAAGATACATTTGCTCTGTAAAAGTTTGTGTTTGGGTTAGAGCAGAAGACTTGGAGTCATTTTTCAGTCCCATTCCTACTTCTGGTGTTGTCTTAGAGGGACGTGATGCGATTTTTGGTTATTTATARCTAAAATCAGTGTAACCTCATCTTCTGATTACAAAGCACATCAGTTTGATCTCCAGGATCTTGAGTTGAAACCTTCATGCAATTAAAGATTTATTTTCAGCTCCTTGGAAGAAAAGCAGAGCTTTGATAGTGTGTCCTTGATTTGATTCGACGTCATCCTTATCTTTGCTAATGTGCTTATGTGGAAAGTAGCCCTGGTAGTTTGAATTTTAAATGTTTTCAGAGCAAATAGAATAACTGATCCTTTGCTTTGTTTTTTGAGTTGGTTTTGATAAGGTCTTGCTCTTCCCCTTGGCCCTGACTGTCCCACCAGTCTCTCTGTGTCTAGCCTCCAGCCCAGCCTTCAGCATCACAGAGCAACCCTGGGGGTGATTGTTCTTTGAGCTCCTCTCCTGGCTCCTCATGGTTCTCTTCCTTCTTGGGACTTTGGGTGGCATGGTTTAGCCCTCMTTGGAGTTTTTGGAGTTTCAGCCAGCTCTTCAGTGTGTTCATGGTCTTTCCTACCCTGTGTTGTCTGATCCTTTCCCCCTTCATCCGCTGCTCAGGATTGCTTTGATTCTCCATGTTATTTGTAGGAACACAGCCTCTTGGTTCCTCTGTGCTGTGATTCCTGAGCACTGGGGGCATGAGGGCTTCGACTGACAAATGGCAGTTTTTCTTACGCTTTGAAACATGTTTTTACATTTTGTTAAACTTGTTAAGCGCCCTTTTTGCTTGATAGTTCATTAAGATAAAAATGGTTTTGTGTGCGCTGTGTGGCCATTTACTCTAGAAAACTTGGATTTTCTTACACTCCTGTGTATAATACATTAAAGTGAAGTGTAAGTACACGTTGTACTACTTTTCAACAGAAAAAACCTTTTCCTGAAGTATTGTTTTTATGGGAAATTGTCTCTTAATATGCAAATAAACACCWATCTCTTCTTTTATTTCCTCCTAGACTCTGGTTTAAACCTGCTTTGTTAGAACTCTCCTTACAGCTACAGCCAGGGTCGGGGACCACCCTGTTTTGCTCCTCTCACTTCCACAAATGCATTTCTTGATGAATGCAGAAAGAAGATTGGTGCTCCTTTGGTTTTTTTTTTGTTTTTTTTTTTTTTTTGTCATGTACAGGATCCAAGGGCCTCCTTACCCAGCTCCTGGCTCGGAGGGAATGCTGACAGCATCAATGTGCTCACCATCCTGCCATGTCCTTGGAGCCCTGCTCGGTGCATCCCTGCAGCTGATTGTCACCTGCATGTCATTACTGTGACGTGGGGTTGTAGCAGCCTGAGGATGTGTAAAGAGGGATCGTCATCACTGCTGGATTTTACCAATCCGTGTATCTAAAAGTTGATAAATTATTCAGTTGGTGAAGCTCGATGTAGATGTGAAATTTTATGTGCCCTGCAGTACTGGCTCAGGATGAGAGTTCCCAAACRTCAGGTTGCTGGTGGCTGCTGGAATTCCTGAGCTCCTCACAGAACTCAGAGCATCACTAGTCCCTGTCACAGTTTGTTTTCTACTGTAATTATTTAGAAAAGGCTCTTTTTATTATTCTATTAATTTTCAGTGGTGAGAACAAAGAGTAAAATTTGAACTCTGGCACTAGGAATAAGTATTTTTGAATATTCCTGTTCCATATTCAGAATAACAGAAACACGAATATTGATATTTTAAAAAATACTACCTTGTGAATGGACCAGAGAAGACTTGTTCTTAGTAAAGCCACATTTTTTTGCAACCATCAGTTAGATTTACTTGCTGGATGTTCCCATGACAGTGGAACTCCCATCAATACTGGTACAGTTTTTAATGGGTGAATTTTCAGACCCACTTCTTCAAAGCTGAGATGTTTGCGTGTCAGACACTTAGCATTATCGTGAGTTAAGGCATAGTAGTAATCCATAATTTAGACATACGAAAACCAAATTAAAATTGCATTACATGTGTGGTTTAAGGCAATGCCAGAATTTAGTTTGAAATTCTGTCCTCATGTCACCTTATTGTAACTAAGGAAACGTAATACTTCAGAGGATTTTATTTTCTGTGGGCAATAGGAGCCATGAAGACCAAAAAGCTCTTGACTGCCRGGGGCATAGAACAGCCTCTAGGGATTATTAATTCTTTTAGATTTTTTTTTGTGTTATGTGTGCTTTTTTTACCTTATTGTAAGCCTAGAGATATTTTAGGAAGGCTTGAGGGATGGTTTTTGAGGCACTGCAAGGCTGTCATGAATGATGTCAACTTGGTCCTTATTTCTTTGAGATTCATGCCTGTAGTACTGATAAAAACTAGAGTAGGTACTATAGATAATGAAAGTTGTTCTGAAATAAATACCATCATGAAGTTGGTGTAGTTGGATAGGCACCTTTTTTTTTCATGATTTTACTGAAGGGTACAGGATTTTATCTGAACCTGTTGGGGAAAAGGCCTGAACCATCACTTGKCTTTAAAAACAACAAAAATCTCAMCCCCAGACATCATTGRTGCTCTTTAAAAATTTGAAGAAGTCTGGTTTTGTGCCACTGTGGAACCATCTGTGGTCTTTAAGGAGGAAATGTTTTTGTTTGCATTAAGTCTGCGGACTGATGTCAGCATGGGTAATTTGGCTGGGCTCATCTTACCCTCTCTGTGGACACCTAAGTGGTCTCTCTTTATATCTCAGAGGAGTAACTTTCTCCTCTCCCATTAACACAGCTCTAAGTGTATTTTAAACTTGAGCAGAATTGCAGCTTGTATGTAATAGGTTAATGTAAAGCAGAGTTAATTTATACAAGTGCTTGTGAAAAAGGTTACTGAAAATTCTATGGAATAACTTCAGAGAAGTTGTGGGTTTTAGTGGTTTCTTGTTGATTTACTGACAGGATATATGAGATGATTAAAATAATTTACTGATGCCAAGAAAAAACGTTCAAGAGGGTTTTTTTCATTACTTATATGGAATAAATGGGATGGAGGAGCGGAAAAAGTGGGATACAGAAAGGATTGCTTGGTGAGAGACTGCCCACCTGTCAGTGGGAGTGAGCAGTGCTGCTCCTGTTTCAGTAGGCTGTAGAAAGGAAAAAATAGAACACATTAAATAGATTAGTTATCTTGTATAAATGAACAAGCTGTTGATGGAAACACAAGCACAGTGAGACCAAAACAGCTTACAAATAACATGGTGGAATGTAGAGTTTGCTGAAGATCTAGTKCAGTTTTAAAGGTATGAAAGATCAAAAGTATCGAAGAGAAAGTGGCATTTGAAAGGAGTGGAAGGACGTAGACACTGAAAGGGAGATGTGGGAGCTGGGGAAGACCTGTTCCCCAGGGCTGGGGTCCCATTCAGCTCGCTGATCAGGTGATCTTTTTAGTTTGACTGTTTGCTTTAATTTGTAAGACTTAAAGCAGACATGTTTGTTGTCTTCTTGGGTTTTTTTTTTTTTTTCTCCTAATAATTGTTTTTAACAGTCCAGGCTTTTTGTATCATCTGAGAAAGGAAAATTGCTGTCCTTAAACCACTTGGGTGTGATGGAGGCTGAGCAGGAGTGTTTCTTAGGGCTCAGAGGTTAGCCAGTGTCATCGCATCAGTTAACGCTCCAAGCGTGTGTTAATGGGCTCCARCTTAAACCAGTGAAAACCTCTTAATGGAAAACCTCAAGCAATAAACAAAATACTCAATAGATGTGCCTTAAAACTGGGGCTGTTTGTCTTGGAGAGCTGGTTTTCAGAGCGAGATGATGGGTTGGGGGTTTTATGGTGACCCAACAGCCGTACGTGTGCCCCAACACCGCAGGGCTGCGCCGTGCTTGTCCTCGGGTGTTCCATGGAAAATAAATCCTGTGTTGTTTCTGAATATTACTCTTGCTGGCAGCATTTCAGGGAACTTCAGAAAAGCAAATAAGGTATAAGGTTACCGACAATCTGTAAAACCAAGGACAGAAAATTTGCTTACATAGCCTGGAAGAGGACAGACTGTTCCCTCAGAGGCTGATGCTTCTGCTGTGTCCAGACTGGATCGATTGGTTGTAAACACCTATATGGGGACCTCACAAAACTGATAAAAAGCTTGGCTATCAAGGRAAGGGGTAAACCTTTTGATTCTTTATTGCCTGTTTTCTTTCCATTAGTTCAATTTTGGAGTAAATGAAAAGAGTTAAGTGGGTTGTGCTTCCTTTAGTAATTTGTTTTTTCACGATGAGTCCTTTGGCCACTGTCCTATAGTGGGATCTTTCTGAATATGTTTAATAAACACATCACTTACAGCAGTTTAAAACATAATGGTGAAGCTTCTTTTACACATAGAAAAATGTAGTTCACAGGTCTTGTGTCCCTCTGTCAAGACTATTTTGCAAATTCATGTTGCCTGTGCCTTTTCAGGATGTGTTTTTTGGTTATCAAAGTGTAACAGGGAACGCTGATACTTATTTTCAAAACTTGCAGCACAAACCCACAGGGGCAAAGATACCAGTAGATCCTCAACTCACTATGGAAATAAAGGATGAAGAGCCAAAAGAGGTTCTACTGTGGTAAAAAAATTGGGAATAGAAAAATGTCTCAGTTGAGCCATTCTGTGACAAAATTTAACTTTTGACTTCTGTGCTTGCCTTTTTGTCTCTTTAAACTCTGCAATATCTTTCTATAGCCTTTATTTTTAGCAGACCCTTCCTGGGGAGCRCATGAAGAGAGGTTGTTCTCAGGCTGACCATCAGTTTTAGTGTCCTTCTCAGAGGAGTTGACGGGCGGTCATCTCGTCAAAGGTCACATCCTTTGCTCTGTTGGACAGAGCATGTGCAATCTTGAAAGTCTGTTATAGCAAAATGAGGTTTTAATTTAATTCCCGAGTATTCTGTGTGACTTCACTGCTGAGAGTAAATGGTGTTTACGTGGGAAGTAAATGTCACTGCAGACGCACTGTCCTTGGTCTGCTGGCCTGTGAGCTGTACCATGGATCAGAGCTGATACTCCCATTAATTTAAAAATTACAGACACGAGGCTTGGTGCAGATACACAACCTTGTACTCACCTTTGTTAAACTTTACACAGTCCTTGCTGGAGAACAGCAGGAAACCTCAGCTGTCTCTGGGAGAAACCATCACGTCATTGTTCTGCTCTTGTTACCAAACTACTTTTAGAAATTTGGTAATTCTGTATAAAAACAAGATGTCCTGATGTCTGTTAAAGAAAAAGACAATGAAATCACGTACTCTTTGTAAGTACACTCTTTATTATGTAAGAGGAGAAAGGACAGGTTTGGGGCTTGCAGAGGTTTTYGAAGTTTCTCTGGTTTGGCAGCAGGAGTGCTGCTGTCCCTTGCTTTGGTGCTAGGTTGGCTGCACCCATGAAATGGATGGAAAAAACCAAGTTCCTTGTGGACCTTTGGACTCTTCACCTCAGGATTGTTTTCAAGGCTGCTGTGGGGAAAGTTTAGTATTTTGTGCATGTAATATTTTATTAAATGTTACTCAGTACTGGTTTTTACACTTCCATGTCCTCTCCCCCCACCTCCCCTCTTTTCTGGCTGAGCTGGCTATGTTCTGGCAAATGGGATGGGATCACCCTGTGAACTCTCTCCCATAATTTCACATACCTTTAACAAAAACAAATCTAGTACTTCTGTGTTAGTGTGGCCTGGCAGGGTGATGATAACATTAGGATGAGCTTCTGAAGGATTTAGTCTTTTTTTCTCTGCTTTTTCTTATTGCAATTTGCAATATCTTTAAAAATTCCTTGTTGATCCAGCATTTTTTTGTGTAATCACCAACTGTGTTTTCCTGACTCTGTGGGAGTGCAGAACTGTAGGTAGCTGTGCTGGCCATAACTTCTATTTTCTTAACTTTCTTTCTTATGCAGCTCTGAATTGCAGTGTGGCATTCCAGCAGGGGGTTTGGTCCTAAATATCCCTTTGTTGRGAAAGGTCAGTCACAAGGATGTGCTGGCACTGATGCAAGGACAGTCTGTGCCAGCATATCAGATGCACTCATATTCCAATTCCAGATTATCCTTTCTTGTGAAAAAATGAAATTGTTGTGGTTTAAAGTGGCAACTAAATAGTCTATTGGAGTGTTTATCAGAATGTSGTGGTTGTTTGGGGTTTTCCTGTCTGTGGGTGCTGGGGCACACATTTAGCCAGAAGATATTGCAGATACATATTTCTGCATCTGAAAGCATCTGAGGTAGGCATAGGTAAATGCTGCTATATTGAACTTGTTTCCCAGTGCGTGATTTCGGAAGATATTGATGCGATTGTAACAAGAGTTTCCAAGTTTCAGAAAAAATAGTCTTAGTCACCAATAGTTAAGACAATTTTATGTCACTTGCAGCAACTTCCCTGCCATGACCAGCGAGTCCTTCCCGTGTCCGCTGTCRTGTTGGTACAGAAACATCTTCTCTGTGCCTTGCTGCCTAGTGAGCTCTGCAAGAAAGAACAATCACTTTGGGTAATAAAAATGACATACAAAAGACAGAAGCTGTGATTTATTTTGGGAGATCGAGTAGAGTGGCAAGCAGTACTTTAAAGGTCACTTGTCTCAAATAAACCTTATCTCTCGCTCAAATTTAAAGAGATACTGCGATGTTTCCTTGCATCCAACTTGCATTAAATGTCTTTTGCAAGAATATATTGCAGAGTCCAGCAGGAGCATTGTGCATACCCATGTGCTTTATGGGTGGTGGAAATAAAGGGGAGTGCTGGCAGGGGGTTTGAAGAGCAGTTTGATTAATTAGTTGATTAGAAATATTCCTTTGGGAAGGCYGGCAGTGCTTTCAGTTGGTCTTCAATAGGTTTTTGTGAAAATGGCATACAAAATATATGCACAGCCTGTTTGAGAGCCGTGTCTTGTTCCATCAGTGMTTAGAATTAGAGAATAACGGAATGATTTATGTTGGGAGGGACTTGAAAGCTCAGCTCATTCCAACTGCCTGCAATGGGCAGGGACACCTTCCACTAGATCAGGTAGGGCCCCACTTCCCAGTATAGGTATGGGAAACAGTATTCATCTTAAGAATCTTAAAATCTCAACTAAATTAGAGAAGCCAGGCTGTATGTGGCAGAGTGTGTGGGTGCTGGGATGTCTGAGCCAAAACAGGCTTTAAAAGCACCAGTTTTTAGTAAAGGGCAGGCACCTGCCTTTGTTCTCYTGGGAAATCCCACAGAATTGGTTCTGCTCTTGGTCCTGCTCACTGTTTTATTGGCGCTGTTTTGAAGGTTTGAGAATCTGGATAGAAGGGAGCTTAAATTAGATTTCCTTGTGTYTGTGTTACCACAGTCAGCGTGGGTTTTGCTCATGGACTAAAAGATTGGAGCTAAAGCCGGAGCTGTTTATTGGAATGGGGAGGTGATGAAGGTGGGGACAGGCTGAGGAGTTCACAGCAAACCTGTGGTCTTTAAGCTAGAGACAGTGAATCTGTGTGGGCTGGTTTGTTCTGTGATTTCCTAAACCTCCTGGATTTTTCAGTTCCTCTGCCCTTCAGCATCTCAGCACTGCCAGCAGCCCTGCCCTGTCCATTTTCCAGTGAGTGCTGTGGCACTGCTGGATGTGCCCTCCCTGGAACATCCCTCCACAGGAGCATCCTCCACAGGAGCATCCTCCACAGGAGCATCCTCCAAAAGAACATCCTCCACAGGAGCATCCTCTACGGGAGCATCCTCCACAGTAACATTCTCCCCCCACACTGCAGGATCATCGGGGAAATGTCCGTGTCCAGGTGTCCGAGGCTTTAGGGAGGAGAATGTGCCACTCGCTGCCTCGTGCCCATCAGAAGTGGAGCCTGGAGAGTGCTGTTCTGTTGTGGCACAGGATTCTGTAGGCAGTGTGTCATTTAGATTCCAGAAGTAAYCAGCCAGTGCTTCAGACCAGAATTTAATCAGAATTACATCTCAGCTTCACTGTTGCACTTTTTGTTGTAGTTGAGAGGTCACGTCTCAGTGTACACCAGCTCTTCCCATGTGCTGACAGAGAGGTTACCTGCTGGCCACTGGATTGGATTTTGYCACCTGAGTGCTTTGACCTTTTTGCTGTTCCTGAATCCTGAAAATAAGTATTTTCAGCCTGTCAGACTTTTTCTGGTGGCTAAACATAGGCTTCAAAGTGCTTTGGATTTAGACCGAATTCACTACAGCTTAAATCAAGTTCCCTAACACTAATTCAGCGGTACCCCTTTTCCTTCCCCCTGCTTCTTGGATGGGGTTTTGGTGTGATTTTCTGAGAGTTGAGCAACCTTCTGCTTTTCAGACTTTCTCCTTTTTTGTGTGACAATAGATATGATTTTGTAGTTGAATATTTTATACTTTTTTTTGGTAGCAAAAATCAAAGCTAGAGGAAGGGAAAAATTAAGATGGTGAGAGAATATTGTATTCTTTCTTAATCCRTATGGATGATTGGGTTTGAGTAGTGATTGCCAATGAGAATATCAATGGGAGTTGCAAGGGATGCAAAATCCCCTATGTTCCTCGTTACAGTTTTGATAGTAAAATTATGTTACATTGTCAGAGGGTCTCAACATTGCTTTTTTTCTGGGTGTGGGGAAGGTTTGGCAAGACCTGTGGTGCCACTTACGTTTTCAGAAAATATGTGAACTGGTATTTGGTAAAGTGCTTCTCTTGTGTTCTCTTCAAATAATGGACATGGAATTGTGACTCTGAATCAAAACCTGTATATCACTTCTCTTAAGTTTAGGTAGTATTTATAAAACTGATACCAGATCAACAATATTTTACAGTACTGTCCTTTAATTTGTAGGACTGAATAKCTGGTGGCTGACATGACTATGTAGAATTTTGTTTGTTTATAGAAGAAATATTTTCATTTTGTTCACAACACTTGATTCTGTCGGAGTAGTTTTGGACTTTTTGTACATCAGAACTTTTAAAAAAAGAAATAGTGTATAACTTTTATAAATTATAAAAACACCTAGAGAATCTATGATTCCTTGATACAGTGTTCTTTTTATATAGTTGAGTATAATTTTTGAAAATATTGGAAGTATATGTGGCAAAAAATAAACCAGCARCTGAATTAAAGGACTGTTTATTTGATAGTATTCCATGCAGCTCTGAGTCTTCAAAAGCTACTGCTGGTGTTTTTCAGTGGAAAGAATATGTTGTGAACTTGAGTTATGCACTAAAATTTATATAACTGTATGTGTGTTCATTTATAAATAGATTATAAAATAGGGGTGCCGCTGTACATAGCTGTATCAAAAAAATGTGTAATATTCTTCCTGTGTACTCCTTTCCTTAAAGAAAATTCAAAGGCCATTACAGACTAAACCTTTTGTTTAGTTTGCATTGCTTTCTGTTCTACATTGATATTTTCTAAAGGTTATTCCTGAGCTCTGGGGTGCATAAATTGAATTTATAAAGAGGAATCCTGCTTCATAATGGATTGCAACGTCAGCTAATGTTAAATACTRTGGGCTGTTTGGCCATCGTCATATATTTGTCATCTTGGGGTATATCACTTAACTGTAAATATCCCAGACATTTSTTTTATAGAAAGGTGCATTGTTTTCCATCAGTTTTATAAAATACGAAGTGTGATTGGGCCAGCTTGAACTAAATGATTTTTTTTTTCCTAATGTAGGTCAAATTACGGATTCAAATTCAGTTTGATTTTGATTTAATAATTCAACAATACAAATTCGAATGCATGGCCGAAGTTTTATGACAAACTTTGCCTTCAAATCAGACTTACACRTCTTGTTTTCCTTTCTTTTTCCTGCCTTTCCCCAAATCCATTTCATGTACAGCTTCCAGCTGACCTTACCAAGATGCATCTCACGGACAATCCTCATCCTCAGGTGACTCACGTCCCCTCCAGCCAGTCGGGGTGTAGCATTGCCAGTGACTCTGGGAGCAGCAGCCTGTCTGATATTTATCAGGTAAGACTGCWTTGGTTTCATATTCTCCTTCCTTGATGTTAACTRTTCCATAAACAGRAAGAGTGACCCTTTATCCAAGATTYTGGGTAAAACCTTGGTGCTTTCAGGTATCCCTGTGCTGCCYGTGGGACTCGCCRTTCCCACAGATACAGAAATGCAACAAGCWGCTTGTAAAGCTCTTCTTGTTGCTTTTCACATCTTTCTGTACCATCAAGTATGCTGTGGCTTTTAAAAGTCACATTTGTTGATTTATGGGATCATTTTTCTTTCTGAAATGGAACAAATCTCATGAAATCAGMCTTGTGTTTCCAATACCTTCCTTGATGATTTGTATTTATTGCTAATAGCAGATGTTCAGTTTTGCAAACAAAAGCATGATAATAAACCCACTTTCTGCACTAATTGACTGTGGAAATTCTAGTGTGGCTTGCTGAGAACAGAAGTTGGCTGAAATCCAGAGATAGATTCATTTGTTTACAGATAATACACTTAATAAGTTACCTGTTCTTGTGTTAAATCACAGAGCTYGTTTCATGGGTATTTATATTCTGGTTGATGAGGGGGCTCAGCTTGGGTTTGTGTTGATCAGTGATTTCACAGCTTTTTCTCTTCCAAGTTGCAGTCTGACTACAGTACAGAGCGTGGAGCAGTTGTTGAGCACAGTGTAGGTGTAACTTGATTTTAGACACCTGTTCCTTCTCCTTRGGTCCTGTCTGGATATTATTTCTATACAGATTAATGGTATCTATTTATAGCAATATATTGCTTAGGGAATTTTAAAAATAAGACATTAAAGCAAAAATTCCTTAAGCACATTAGAAGTGTCTCTGCATTTTTGTCCTATTTAATCTACTCCCTTACTGCTTCTTTGGATTTGCTTGCTGCCAGCTAGGTCAGGAGTAGCTGGCACCCCTGAGAGTCTCTCCAAGATGCTTCTTGAATTTTCTTATTTCTGAGAGGCTGTGCTGGAAGATGGTGTTCTGAATCTTGATTCTTTTTACTGTTTTTGTATTTTCTGAATCAAAATTACATCAGAACTGATGTTAGGGTTGAGAGAGTCGAAGAGCCTGCAGCTCAAGGGACACTGGGGCTGGAAAAGCATTGCAAGGGCATCATGTGAGGGCAGAGTGCCAGCACTGCCTACCTGAATAGTTTGGGGAGGTTGCTCCAAGTGAAAAGCACTTAAAATATATTATTGATAACAAAGATACTGCTCTAGCAATGAAATCTTGTAATGAGTGAATGCTCCATCGTGTGTGGTTAATTGCCTTATGTCTACTCATCAAAAATGACAAAAGAGCATAATTGCTAAACAAATAAAATTATATAAATAAAGGAAATGATAGAGTAACATTTATATGCACTGTAGCAAATAAACAGTGACTGGAGATTTTATATTAATTTTTAGAAATTAGGACTTTTCAGGTAAGAATTTTCTTTTCAGGGACATTCACTTGTTTGGTTTTGGATCCTGAAGAAAACAGGGACATCTGTTAGAGAATTCCTAGCTGGCCAGTTTGATGCTGAGGCCGGTCACCATGTCAGACTTGAGTGAGATCTTGAAAGATAATTTTACAGCTGTGTATGGTCAGAACTGCAGTGACATTAAACCTGAAAGATAGCATTAGAGAATCAAGCATTTGATAAGCTGTGTGTGAAAAGAAGACATGCAACAGACATGTTATGAGGGGGTGAAAATCCTCAACAACCCACAGTGATCTTTCTCCCCCTTATTTTTTCAGTCAGTTTTTAGTATCTTGTTCTCATATAGCTAATGTGCAAACAGTAACCTCTTAAAAGATGCATTTTATGTGCATTTATGTATTTTATGGGTTTTATTGCAGTAGCTGTAACAGTTAGTGTTGGAAAAGTCTTTTACTGTTTGTCACAAATCTGTAAGTGATCACYAGATATTGCTTAGCAGTTGATAGATGTTGTGTAATAATGCCATGGCACAATATTTAACACAGCATTATATTGCAGCAACACATCAATATAGACAGATTTGGAAATCACTAAAAAGAAAACTGTTTTCCCCCAATATTCATCATATTATGAAGGTAGAGAATATCTCTAATATGTAATAAACCTACTTTTTGAGTGTATTAGGTCAGTAATTGAAAGCATTTTTGGTACAAAAAAACCCAGCTTTTCAGAAAGTATTTGGAAAATGATGCTTTGCTTTTGCTGTCAGCTTCATATCTATTACATGCCAAGSTCTTTAGGAGTATCATTAATTTCATTAATATTCTGAGTAATTTTGATTATTGTAGCCTTGAAATGAGCTTTTGAATTAATGGTATCTTAACATTAATTTTTACAGTAAGKAGTACAAACATCATTCCAGAATCGTAAAACATGATTAGAATGGTAGAACCAAAGAATGAAACAATGTTTTATTAAGATTTGGAAAGATTTTCTCTTCATCTGTGTGTACTGCGTTCATCAATGGTGTGGAAATGAGGTTTCACTTGTTCCAGCTGCCTCTCAGCCCAGGTTAAAGCCCATTTCCAGTTAAACAGGAAATGATGAATATAAAGCTTAAGGTGAGATCAGCAGAAGAGGATTCATGCCTGTAAGCTCTGCCGTGGAGACTTTGTGTTAAACCCTGAATTAGGTWAAAAAGTGATGAATATTTGTGAGGGTGTTTTTATCTCTTGTCCTGGACTGTTGCTACTCCCTGTAGGAGATTTCAGTGTTTTGGTGTCTGAAAGATGAGCACCAAAGTGTCCAAATGTCCAGCTTACTTGGAATGCTGCAGAGCAGTTGTCTTTCTGTTGCACTGTAGACCTTTTTTAACTATAGAAATTAAGTTGTTCCTTACAATACGTGACTACTTGCCTGAAGAGGATTTTAAAATTTTTATTTTTTCTTTCAACCCCTTGCTGGCAGTAATGTTTCATTTCAGAACTATGGTCTTCAGCCAGAAGTAGSGGGAGCTGTGTGGTGGTGCACACAGCAGTTGAAATGCAGGCTTGTACAGGTGCTTTGACCTGTTAGAGGGGTCCTCAGGGAAAAAGAATTCAGCAGGTATTGCACAGGGAAAACACCTTTCTTTGCCCTTTCATGGAACAGMTTTAAGGTGCCCAGCCAGAGTCACACAGAGAATCCAGGTTGTCTCTCTAGGTGTGGGTGGGCTGGGTTTCACCTCTGCTCTCACAAATGAGTTTCCTGTATTGATACCTGGCAATCATCTTCTCTTAATGACCAACCAGTTTGCATCATTTTTTTCCTAGCTCGTTTAGTTCTGTCAGTGGTGTGCTGAAAGTTTCTCTCTCCCTTTCACTTCTTTCAAAATCTTTCATTTATCACTTTGGCAGTATGTTCTCTTTKTGGGCAGCAACATCATTGTCCAGCAGTAATTCCCATTGTGGTTAAGGCTTCAATATTAAAATGGATTATCCATAAAATATTCATCAAGGATGAGTATCTCAGTAGATACTCCTATGTCACGGACCTGATCCTGGAAATCCACATTTGTGTGAGATTTGAGGATCGCAGCTTCTGGTTTCATTTTGTAAATCACTAGTTCATARATGTTTCTGTTAGGAGTGATTTTGATATTTGATAATGGAAACAGCTGGAGCACAATGGCTGGGAAGAGCAGCTCCTTCCGCAGACGGCTTTATGAGCAAAATCCTTCCTGTTCCTTCCAGCACTGCCTGACCTGCCAACGTTCTGTCAGCCATCTGCACGGAATCTTGGAAACACAGTTGGAGGACCCGCTCCTATTTCATAGATGGATCAAAACAAGATTTATTTACCAGGAAATGAGCTGATTTGTCAATTTTCCTATATAGGATATACAAAATTTGGGGAACCTGTAGCCCCAGATTTTCTGGTTTAGCATGGGCTTATCAAAGTGAGGATTGGTGTTTTTGTCTGTCTTATTCAGCCTGGAGAAGTTGGGATGAATTGTGTCTATTTAGATGAAGAAATGCTAGAAAAGTCCTTGAATAAAACACTGTACTGATCATGTGCTGCTGAGACTCTCCAAGCACAATTTGCGCTTGGGCTTAATTCCAAAATTGTTAATGTGAGCTACAGAAGCCAGTAAAGTGATGTAATGTAAAACAGATTTAACCCTCTCTATATTGTTACCCTMTTCTGAAAGAATATTTTTGTTAAATCATTTAAACTTTATTTATTAGGTTTGCTGGCTAATTACTAAAATGAGGACAAGGTCCAAGGCCCAAGGTTCTACCTAAACCCCAATATTTTTTTGTCTAGTGCAGGGAGACAAAGCTGTTCCTCTGTGCAAGTATTGGGGCTCACATCAGCATGGAGTGTGTAGGGAGGTGGAGACAACGCAGTCTGCTGTGATTAAATCACTTAAAATGAATATTGTTTGATGTGAGGCCATGAGGGCAGGAGAGTGGTGTTGTCAAGTAAGGATGTCCTGGTCAAAATAAGGCACAAGAAGGAAATGCATGCAGTGGAACCAGGGACGTGTCCTKGGAGGGATATAGGGACACTGCCCAGATGTGTAGGGTTGGGATAAAGAATGGTGAGGCTCAGTTGGAGCTGGATTTGGTGAGRGATGTGACAAAAACCAGAAGGGCTTCTACAGGTACATTAGTCAGAAAAAAAAAAAGAGAGATTATGCTTCACTCCCCCACTAAATAAGGCAGGAGATAATGACATGGAGAACGYTGAGGCACTCAGCAATTTCTGGCTCAGTTTGCACAGGTTGCTCTCTTCWCATCTCTCAGCTCCCTGAACATCCAGGCAGGGATTGGGGGAACAAAGTCCCTCCCATGGGAAGAGAAGGTTGGGTTTGGGACCACGTGAGGATCTGAACATGCACAAGTCCATGGGACCCAAGGCAATGCATCCCAGGGGCCTGAGGGACTTGGCTGATGGAACTGCTGAGGCTCTTTCCATCCTGGAAGGTCTTGGCAGTCATGTAAAGCCCTCAGAGACTGGAGAAAAGTGAGACTTCATTGCATCCTGTCAATACTTAAAAGCAGATTTATTAGAAAGACTTTTTACCATGTCCTGTAGTGGCAGGACAAGRGRCAKTRGTTTTAAACTGAAAAAGGGTAGATTTAAMTTGGATAAAGGGAAGAAAACCTTCCCTGTGAGGGTTTTGAGACCCTGGTACAAATTGTCCAGAGGAGCTGTGCTCTACCCCAGCACAGAGTTCAAATTCATTCTTTATTTGGGAGGTTTTGTGAACATGCAGAGTATTCAATGCCTTAGATAGCTCAGTATTTTTGTAAAATCTCAAGGATTTCTTTTAAAGTGAAAGTGAGTGTTGTAAATGTGCTCATTTAAAAACAAACTCCATTTTCTGCAAGTTTCTATATAATTGCCCTATACTTTGCAGTGACACATCCTGTTGTTCAAATTTTTGAATTTAAACAGAAAAATGATTTGCATGCTGGCTTAAGCTTTAAAAAAAGTGACTGAGCAACTACTCTGTAGAAACTGAGAATCTGAAGCTACTTTTTTTCCCCCTTCCATCTGTTTAGAAATTTATTTTCATGCCATTACATCATTTAAACTTTACAGAAGGAATTAGTGCACATGATTCCTATATGATTCTACTTTTTGATGCTGGTGTTCTGTTCTCTTTCATGGTGGTCTCGTGTGTCTGCTCAGTGTGATGTCTGTGTTGCTGTTTATTACTGACAGTAGAAATGTGTCCACAGGCATTGGCTAACCAGTGGTGTTATTAAACTATATTATCATTATTTTGTTAATAGTGTAGACTCAAATTGTGAAAAAACAATGTTATATGAATTCACAAGAAATGTAAACGGTGTAAAATGAGAATCCGATAGATTTCAGAATAACATGTTTTCCTCAGTGTTCAGAAATGGAGATTCTAGTTTGACTTGTTGGTCGCAAGAATTTATTTTTTTTTTAATTAGCTACCTCAGATCTTAAATCACTGAACTGAAGACACTGAACTCTCTGTCTGATTGCTTTTTTCTTTGTAGGCTACAGAAAGTGAGATGGGAGATGTCGATTTAACGGGTCTTCCAGAAGCACCTGTAGACTCTGAAGATGAAGAAGAGGAGGAGGATGAAGATATTGACAGAACTTCTGATCCACTTCTGGGGCGAGATGTTGTCCGAGAGTGCCTTGAGAAAGAGCCTGCAGATAAAACTGATGATGACATTGGTGAGGAGAAAARTACAGTAGTAAAATTCACATAAAACTAAACATAATGTAACATCTGCAAGAGAAGCATAACTGAAAACTGTTTAATGAGTTCAATCTACATCTTAATTGGGTGATGTCTCACTTTGTTCTGCTGATACTCTTAATTGAATGATGTCTGTTCTTGCTATCCAAGAGAGTGTTTGTTCTGAGAATCTAAATATCTTGAGCAACAATCTTTGTGTATTTTGAGCAACAATCTTTGTGATGCTCAAGATGTGAGGTATTACRGTCATTGTGTGTGCTGATGCAGTGGGACAGGTAACAAGGTAATTTTGACTGCCTGAAACTGTTGAATTAGTTATTAAATAGCAAAGAGAACATGCTATTACTGAGTATAGGTATACTTAACTGTAAACTGCAAAACRGTTGATAATTTACTGCAGTGTTTAACTAGAAATTGGCATGAATTTCAACAGCAAAATTTGCTTTCTGCTGTACTTCAGATTGCATCTCTGAACACTGGAAAATCATTTCATGCTCCTGTATAGCTTATAATTACTTTACCTAAGGGTATTTTTAATTTTTCTAAATGTTTGAAGCTGAAGTGCTTTTACTTTTAGCTAGACTGCTGCCCTGAGAGTCAATCAGAACACCAGCAAGGCTGTGGAGCTGAGTTCTGGCTGTTGATGACAAAGTGCACACTGGGCTCATTTAGCCACAGGCACTAATGGGAAGTTAACACCACTGARCAATTTTCCCATGAATTTAACTGGGGTTTAATATACCTGTGGAGGGTAAGGAATCTGAGGAACCCCTGGGCCTTGCACTCGTCATACCAATGTTTCCTTTGTCCGACAGAGCAATTATTGGAATTTATGCATCAGCTGCCTGCCTTTGCGAACATGACCATGTCTGTGAGGAGGGAGCTGTGCTCAGTGATGATCTTTGAAGTCGTGGAGCAAGCAGGAGCCATCATACTTGAAGACGGCCAGGAGGTGAGTCCCTGCATCCAGCACGGGTGGTCACTCAGTGGTCAGGCTCCCAGCTCAGTGCCCTCAATCTCTGTTGTCTTAAAAATCTCTCTTCCTGCTTGGATCATGRCATCTGGAATGGCATTTGCTGTTCATCACTGCAGGAGGATGAACTGTTGATGAACTGTTCATGTAGACTCATCTCTGGTAGTGACCAAATGGGTACCCAGGAAAAGAGTGTTCATTCTGACTAAAAGGTACAAATATATGGTAGCAGTTAGCCTACTGATTAAGAAAGCAATCTATTCATCAGCATTCCTCCCTCCAGAATCAGTTCTGAAATGAAGAAAGCTGAAAAGCATTCTTGTTTCAGTCTCCATCTCTGGCCTCACAGTGCACAGTTTTGGTGAATTAAATGTTGCAGAGAGGTGGTGGCAATGAAYTGGAGACTCCATAAATGAACCTTTTTGAGATAAGAAGTTACAAAAGTTGCTGAATTAGCTTCACTTCTTAATTTTATTTTTTTTACTTCCTCTAGCTTGATTCTTGGTATGTTATTTTAAATGGCACAGTGGAAATCAGCTATCCTGATGGGAAGAGTGAGAGTCTCTGTATGGGAAATAGCTTTGGGATTACTCCCTCTCTGGAAAAGCAGTACATGAATGGAGTGGTCAGGACCAAAGTAGATGATTGTCAGGTAAAGTTGCAATTCTATACAACTTCTTTTAAAGCATCTTTTARAAGCAAACAGGTTGKAACAGGTCCAGAGGAGGCTACAAAGGTGCTCTGAGAGCTGGAGCCCCTCTKCTGTGGAGACAGGCTGGGAGAGTTGGGGCTGTTCATGGTGATGGGGATACATTCATGGTTTAGATATTTAACTCACAGTCTGTTGTCCTTGGGGACAGTTCGTGTGTATAGCCCAGCAAGACTACTGGAGGATTCTGAACCATGTGGAAAAGAACACTCATAAAGTGGAGGAAGAAGGAGAAATTGTGATGGTAAAGGAGCACAGGGAGCTGGATCGCAGTGGAACCAGAAAAGGACACATAGTTATCAAGGTGAATTTCTTTATGTTTTCCATTAATCTATTCAACTTTGATTTATTAGTAAATAAATACAGTTTCAGTTTGAATCTAAAATACTTAGCTTTATCTGTGTCAGCTCAAAAAACTCGTTTAGAAGGAATGTGTATTATATCCTAAATTTGCTTCCATTTCCCCTTAAGTAAAGTTAGACCTGTTCAACACATACATTGAGTTTTGTATTGGRACCACCCTTTGGGCATCTTTATGACCTATTTTTTGTAATCTGAAAGAGGAACTTATACTACTTATTAAAAAATAAAATTAAGGGAACTAATTGTTTTAGCCAGGTGTTACCTATGCAAAACATCAGGGCTGAGAGAAGCAGGAGAATTTGATTTAAACATGTTGGTATGTTTTCTCCTGAGTTGTCCATAACTGAACTTTCTGAAGGGATTGTACTGTTCATGTGGGTTTATGTTGAAATTCTCTTTAGAGAGAGTYAGTGATGAGAGATAYCAGCTATTTTTTTTCATTTKCTTTTTTCAGGCAACACCCGAGAGACTCATCATGCACTTAATAGAGGAACATTCTATTGTGGATCCAACCTACATCGAAGAYTTTCTTTTAACATACAGAACATTTCTAACAAGTCCCTTGGAAGTTGGAAATAAACTCTTGGAATGGTTCACAGTGGACAGCCTCAGGGATAAGGTTGGTTCAGCCTAAGAGATTAATATTTCTGGTGAAAATGTATTCAAATTGATTCCTTTTTGYATTGCTGATAAACTAGGATAAATAAAACCAGGTTCCACTCTGGGTAATTGTGTGCACGTTCATGAAAAACCTTGAYAGTCTGGAACTTGTATTTGCCAGTTTGTTGATTCTTAGCCAGTGTTTTTATGTGTTCAAGCCTTGAGCTGAGGAAACCCAGCATACTGTCAAAACACTAGATGTTCTGAATAGGAAATTGTTCAGGGTCTGCTGTGGTTTCTGCTTCTCTTCTTACCTCTTTCCATGCTTTTCATTTAGTCAACTCCCAGTTTTTAATAAAAGGAAAGATAAAGAGAAGTGTGTCAGCAAACAAAAACAGAAATTGTATAATTTTAGAAGAGAAATGGGTATAGACTTAGGTTTTTGTATAATATGGATAATATTGTTGTCAGGCTGACTTTATCATGAATGGTAGTGGCTCTGTAGCACCTACAGAAGCAATCTGAAGAAACAACTTAGAAGAAAGCTTTTTATTATCACAACTAGAACGTTCTTTAAAGAAATCATTAGGGTGCTTTACACGTAATTTTCATGAACAGTGTAAAGAAGGCTTAGCTGAAGATGTATTTATGCACCAGCAGGTACTGGGTGATGTAGCCAGTATTTTTTGGGTATAAAAACAATTGTTTTTTTAAAAATTTTTCATTTGCTTCCACAAATAAAGGGAAAGAGAAGATGATTTCAAGTGTAAATGTCTTTTTCTTATAGATGCAGTAAACTGTCATATGTTCCTCTGCCATGTCCAGGTATTCTTCTGTGCTTAGAGACTAAAGCTTATAGGAGAAGAATCATAAATACCTTTATACATATATACAYGTAATTTATTTTGTTTTTGCAGGTTACCAGAGTAGTCTTATTGTGGGTGAACAATCATTTTAATGACTTTGAAGGAGATCCTGCCATGACTCGATTCCTGGAGGAATTTGAAAAGAACTTGGAGGATACGGTAGGAGCAAAAAAGAATGGAGTGTCACATTTTCTAGTGCTGTATTTTTCAATTTCCCAGTGTAACCAGTGCCTAACAGCTGTAGTCTGTAACTGTAACAGTTAATGGGTGGCTTTGAACAGTGGACATATTTGTTCTGAAGTATAAATTAGATATAAAGGCCATACAAAGTCATACCTATGGCATTTGCTTAGGAGTTTTTGCATTTCTGCAAAAGAGGACTGAGTCTATTTAGTAAGATCTGAAAATATGGCATCAAAAATCCATTTCCTGGCACTTGGGGTATTTTTCATAACTGTTTTTCCATCTCTGATCAAAGAAACATTGTGCTGCATTTTGTGTCTTCTGTGTTACAGAAAATGAAAGGCCATCTTAGATTGCTGAATATTGCCTGTGCTGCCAAAGCAAAATGGAGACAAATCACCCTGCARAAACCTTCCAGAGATTCTCCTCTGTTTTTCAGCCTTCTTGGAGGCAGTGAYAAGGGGTTTGGTATTTTTGTAGAAACTGTGGAGATAGGCAGTAAAGCAGCAGAAGCTGGACTTAAACGTGGTGATCAGGTAAAAACAATTACGTTAATTTAAAATATTCTGGTTCACCCCGCTGTTGGTTGTTCTCAATAGAAATGTTATACTCTCTACTGAAACTAAATCACTGGCAAGTGTTTATTTGGGAATGCCTCAGGTTCCATTTTTCTGTTAAAGGGTTTCTATTGAATAGTTTTCAAAGTGTGTAAAGTATTTAAATATTCCAAAGACAGAATGGGAAAAGAAACCAAGTTATGGTTATTGTAGGTAACTTTCTGATCGGAGATAGTTACATTGAAACCATCAGATTGTTTTATGATATTGATTCCCACCTGATGTGTTTGATCCCAGCTCACTGAGGCAGGTGGAGCAGTGAAAGGTCACACTCAGTGAAAATACAGCTTTTGAAGTGATTTCAGTTCTGTGGTTCATGATCCACCATTTTTGATTAATTGCAAGAATGTTATATAATCATAGAAAATAAACTTATTTAAAGTATTTGTCAAGTAAAAATGGAAGTCCTGACTAATTCACAGGATGTAATTTCTCTGATGTGATGAAAATAGTTATTTTACAAGGAATGTTTTCATTCTGTAGCTGCTGTAAAGATGATACGGTAATTTCTGGGAAGTTCTTACTGTGCTGGTATTATCACCTTTGTATTTATAAGTCTGTCAGACAGATGTTCTCCTAATAGCCCAATTTTTATTTCTTAAAGATAATGGAAGTAAACGGACAGAATTTTGAGAACATTACCTTTGTGAAAGCTTTGGAAATCTTAAGAAATAACACACATCTCTCCATTACTGTAAAAACAAACATTTTTGGTGAGTAGACTTTTACACATTATATACTTTTATGTGTGAAGGAAAATCCCCACTCCTCCTGGCTTTGCRAATGCAATAGGATTCCACCTTTTTTTCTTTCCAAGTTGCTGTTGGGGTGAGAAGTTTTGCAAAGTTCCCCCTTGTGCCTCTGCTTGGATAAGTTCTCCTGTGCCAAAGGCTGCACATTGAGGGGCACAGAGCCAGCACAGGCAGCTCTCCACTCCCYGAGAAATCCTCAGACAACTGTTTAAGCTGCTTTAGTGTCCCTCCATGCAACAGGGCTGAAACAAAGCCAAGGGATCTGGACCAAAATATTTTTGCCAAGAAATGGCAAAAAATGTAAAACTGGGATTTTGTAAAACTTTTTATAATGGCTGTAAGAATGAGGGGATAAATTGCCTTTATGTCTAGAATTGAAAAGGGGATATAAAAAGTGGTATGGAATRTAAATGTTGGTTTTTAATTGTCATCATGAATATAAACACCTAAATAAATACCTCTTTAAAATCTCAGTCCAATCATCTGTTCTTTTCCCATAATCCTGTTCAGGCAACAGAATAACTGGAGCTACAGAAAGAAAGAGACTGTGCACAGGATAGCTCCTTCCTCCAGTTATATCCATATCTTCTGATCGTTTTCTTTTCCTGTTTCCTTCCTCCAGTTACCTGCCCTTGCTCACTATTGATTTTCCTTTCAGTTATTATTCTATGTTTATCACTGTGCAGCTAAAAATGTTCAAGCCCTCAGCCAGTTGCTTATTAGCATAATTTAAAAAAAAAAGCTTGAAACAACCGCAGTAACCAGTGGTCCAGACTAATGTGAAATGACATGAAATGAAGCATCACTATAACTGAGACACTGATAGGTTGTTCCTTGTATTATAAATATAAGCAACATTTATGAGTGGGTTCTAATTTCTTCCTGCTACCTAATAGAATTTCAAGGTGATGTCTGATAAATTTTAATGAATTAATGTCTTGAAGCTTTTTGCAACAGTGAAAAATATTTACTATCCTGACTTTTTAATTGAGTCCTTAAGTGTCTGGTGCTGACAATGAGCAATTCCTGTTGTTCTRTTCAAATCTATACCAGGAAAGCTTGTAGCCTTAGCTTTTGTTATATAATAGAGATGTGTCAGTTAATTGGACTTTGTGTACAGAGAGTCTTGGTTGCCTTGCTCATAGGGACAATCCGAGTAATTTGCTGTTTACATTTCTRCAGTCYTGCAGTATCACCATCTTTTCAACAGAAAATACTGAATTTCTAACTTGAAAGATTTCAAATAATTTTAAAWATATCTTTAAAGAGGTCATTAATGTTGACAATTAACTTTTTTTTTCATCTTATATATGTGAAAAGRAACAGAAAAAAATCCCTATAATTCCCATGGAATTCTATCTTTGAGAATGCCAGTATGGGTTATAGACTAGCTTAGTTCTGTAAATGCAGTAGGAAATTTGATGCAGCTTCTGTTCAGTAGTGTGAGTGAAAGCAAACAAAGACACTTTGGGAGAATATCGGACTGCATTGCAGTTACTCCTGAAGAAGCATYTGCACTCCATTACCTAAAAGATGCAAAGAAAAAGCCAATAAATACATAGTGCTGATTGCCCTGAATTTAATGTTTCCTTATTATCTCTCTGGGATGTGGGAAGGAAAAGGTTTGAGGGGAAAAGAAAATTCCACTGTGAARTTCTGAGTGTGCAGAGGTTACTAACAATGTCTGTATTTTCTCTTACAGTGTTTAAGGAGCTGCTCTGCAGGATAGGACAGGAGAAGAATGGAATTCCACATATTCCAAAAATTGCAGAAAAGAAAAACAACCGTTATTCTATCCCAGATATGCCTGGAGATGTGGAACAGATGTTTCCCCGTGAAAAAGGAAACAAGAAAATGAAAGCAAAYACAGTATCTGGTGGGAGAAACAGAATCAGGAAAATTTTAGACAAGACCCGTTTCAGCATCTTGCCTCCAAAACTGTTCAGGTTTGCCAGATTCTTCTATCAAAAAGTAATTGTTCCTTATAAGTTGTGATATTTTAATCATAGAATGGTTGGAAGGGAACTTAAAGGGACACCTTCCACTATGCCAGGCTGCTCCAAGCCCCATCCAACCTGGCCTTGAACACTTCCAGGGATGGGGCAGCTTCTCTGAGCAGCCTGTGCCAGGGCCTTGCCACCCTCAAGGGAGGAATTTCTCCCTAATATCTACATAGAACCCACCCTTCTTCAGCCTCAGGCCATTAAGAGATACCAGTGCTCAGTATTTCTAGTCATTATGTCCACATTGCTTTTGTTTTTTAAAAAAAACAAGGCATCTGCCCTATGAGTGCAGAACAAGACCAAAATATCTTTTCTCTCCAGATGAACACTTTCAAATCTGTTTTTCTCCTGTCCATGTTTTGAAAGCCTGTCTACAACATGTAATTAAAACAGCTGAGCACCATTATTTTTCTTAGTTTCATTCATCCCCAGCTGAATAGGAGGAGTTTAATGCAGATAATGGAACTGTTTTGCAGCGATGGCAGCGTGAGCCAGTCGCAGGATGACAGCATCGTGGGGACGCGSCAGTGCCGCCACAGCCTGGCCATCATGCCCATTCCAGGCACCCTCTCGTCCAGCAGCCCTGACCTGCTGCAGCCCACTACCAGCATTCTGGATTTCTCCAATCCTTCAGGTAAAATGGCACCTTGAGGTTGATTTACAGGGTGGTTACCAAGGCAGCTGGGTCAGGGGGAAAAATGCAACTTTTGCCAGCATCGCTCGTGCTGAGTGCACTTCCCTGKTCATCCTGTGGGCCTGACAGGGCCAAACTGGAGATGTACTGAAAATCCACACTGCCTGAACCTCTATTTCCTACTTCTTTTTTTTTAGGTAATGTGACACTTCTTTCTACAAATAAATTTATTTTGCCATTTTTGAGGGCCTTTGATTTACTGGAGTCAGTTGACTCTGGTGGAAGGAGATTGTGTTTGTACCTTTCTCCTTTGCCATCTCTCCCCAGTGCTTTGACTTGCCCATCCTTCCATCTTGCAGTTTGTATTTCAAGCAGTATTGTGGATAGAACAGGACTGCCATGGTACCAGCACAGTGATGTTAATGTTTCATGTTTTACAAACGTTATGTATGTTCAGTGGTGTGTCTAAAAGCCTTAAAAATGTTTTGAGATGTGTGGTCTGGGCTTGCATTGCTGTTGCTGTGGGGTGGCTGCAGGAGGCATTTGTTGTGATATGCAGCTGCCTGTAAACATGTCAAATCAGAATCTTTTTTCCCTATTTTAAGTGTTAGTTCTGTACATAATTACATATTCTGTAGAATGTCTTGTGGCTGTGACTTATTTTTACATAAACTTGTAGATTTCCCATTTAAAAGGGATATGCACTCATGTATCCTATCAGGTGCATAAATATCCAYAGCAAAAAAGTTCCCTTTTTGGTTCCAGGTCCCTGCTGTCTGCATGAGAGMTACACATGTGTTTTTAAAAACCTTAATTTATTACTACACAAGTTACTGCTTAATATGAAATGGTGATAACTAGTTCATCTTGGGATCACTCACAGAATCACAGTGATTTGGGTTGGAAAGGACCTTTAATGGTCATCTATTCCAACMYCCCTGCCATKGGCAGGGACATCTTCAGCTGAATCACTTACCTTTACTTTAGGCTTGCTATAACAAATATGCTGCCGTGTTTGAATGTCAGAGAAAACCAAATCATTTCTGACAGTGTACACTTGATAAGTTTTGTAAGCATCTCAATCTTGATTTGGTGTTGACACAGTTTTTTTCTTTTTCTCCTGCCCGCAGCTGTTGGGTTTTACTGTAAGTATCCTCATGTACAGCATCCTGTAGACCTTAATATTGCATGGCTTGCCTGTAAATTTAACACTATCAGACATTGCATTGACATAGTTATTACTGTAGGGCATTGGATAGCCCTGTAATCTTCCTTAAATAAAACAAATCCATAGGTTCCTGTGCAGGCACAGTTCTGTACTGAGGCTGAGACCTGCATTTAATTCCCATTTCTGTCCCAGACACACTGAATGACCTTTGGCAGGTTCCTCTGCTTCTCTGTGGCCTTGCTTTGAGGGGATGAAGTTCCTTGCATCTCTTTCATAGAATTGAAGTTTCAGAGGATAACATAATTTGAGATTTAGTTTGTTCTTCTGTTGTACTCTGTAACTAAAATTCTGTGCATGCAAACTTGAAACGTGCTTTGTATTGTCAAAATGAGCTGAATAATGCATAAAAATTTAATTTAATAATTAATGTTTGCCTGCTTAAAAGCAAAGACCATGAAGACAGAAATATACCTGTAATTTATGTTTCCCTCATCTGTCAAAGTTACATTGTTTTGGTTGCATGGTTATTTTCTTTTTTTTTGTCTTTTTTTTCTGTCCTTTTTTTTGTCTTTTTTTCTTTTTTCTCCCCAATTAAATTTCAGTTTTCAGTGAGTGTGTTTTGATTCACTTTGAGTGTGTTCTGATTTTTAGGTATGTTGATACCAAAGTATTGATGTTTCCCTCTTCTGTTTATTAATTATGACTTTTATGAGTGCAGGCACTTCCCTAATGATTCAATGTGTCATTTTCACCACTTTCACTCTGAAATAAGTACAAAATACTTACTTCTCCCTTRTATTGCCCCTATTCACATATATACCTTGAACTTTTCAAATTCTGCTAGTCCCCAGCTCCTGATGAGAATATTCTGGTAATGTGTTAATCRTAATCATGAAACTGTTAGAGAAATKGGCTTTCAATCAGAATTTTTTTARCCCATGTTTTCTCCCAKCTTCAAATTTATTTATAAATGATGTTGAGCCTTGCTTTTTTCCAATGGGTGGAACTTTTGGTGCTGGATCATAGATTACCTGCTCACTTTTACCCTGAAATTCCTTGTACTTGGCCCCATAACACCATTAAATCCTGATGCAAGAAGTAACCCCAAGGTCACTTCCCCCAGAGATCTTTGTTGCCTGGTTTAGCAGTGGATTTTGATAGAGGAAAATCAATGTATTGGCAGTGGGGTRAGCAGCATCTAAAGCTGTGCTCAGAGAGCTGCTGGGAGGGTGTGAAGGATGGRTGCTCTGCCCAGCAGGGTGATTCCCTGAGCAGAGGGACACCAGGGCAGGTCACACGCCTCAATCCATGGATCTGGCACTTACACTGAGTTTTGAAGGGCTGGACAAATAGCAGTGGGAGAAGGAAAAGGCTGTTTTTCAGGCTGTTGCTTTAATGACAGCCCTTSCCTTCCCTCACTGGGGATCTCTGATGCAGGAGTTATGGCACATCTGTCTCCAGTGTGGTTTKGGAGAGCTTCACACTCTGAAGCCTTGGCTGAGGGTTCAGCAACAGCCTCTCACCTCAGGTCTGCAGAAAACTTGTGAAGTTTTAGTCTTCAGACTCCAGGGAAGGGAAAAACTGGACTTCCCTGGGCTTGAAAATAGTGTGCATTTGACTCTTGACATTTTTTAAAAAATACCAGTTTTATTTTGGAAATTAAACTCTCTGTAATAACTAATAGTGCAAATCATTTGCAATCATCAAGATGTGGATTAAACACGTGTTTCTGTAGATATTTATTTCCTGCTGTAGGCTGCCTCAGATAAAGCTGTTCTCTAATGCATTTATAATACATAAAATGTGCTATAAATAAGTACACCAGCCAAAGAATTAACTGCTGGCAGCAGCTTAGTTCCTTCAGGGGAGAGAGTGAGTGTAAAAGCTTGCAGCTAGTTCTGGGAGCAACCAAATCTCCTTTCCTCTTCACATCCTCCCAAGCCCAAGCCCATCCATCCGTGCTCGGTGGCTTCCCATCCCTGGGAAGCGTGCCCTGGCACGTGTGTGGGTCTGGCTCTCACAGACACGAGAGAGCCAAAGAAGGAATGGTGCTGCCAAGGTTTTTAAGACATGCTGGGAAGGAGCAGTGCACAGCCTAGTTACGTACCTGCATGTCTGGTACTTCGATTCTGGTCATGGGATGGTAGAGTATTTGAGTTATAGAAAAGCAGAGAGGAGGAGAGTCTTTTTTTTTCCTCACCAAGATGAAGAAAAACCAAAATAATTAAATAGTTTTTCAAGTCCAGCATGGGTTTGGGTTTTTTTTTTCCCAGCAACTCGTTGGTTTTGTTTCCTGATGATCAAACGAGGCAGTAAATCACAGAATCCCAGAATGGTTTGGGTTGCAAGGAGACCTTAAAGATAATCTAGTTCCACTCCCCACTTTCCACTATCCCAGGCTGCTCCAAGCCCCATCCAGCCTGGTGCTGAACACCTCCAGGGATGGAGAGTYCAAACCTCTCTGGGCAGCTGTGCCAGGGCCCCACCACCCTCACAGGGAAGAATTTCTCCCTAATACCCAATCTAAACCTSCCCTCTTTCAGCTTAAGCCAACTYCCCCTTGTTCTATCACATGCCCTTGTGCAAAGTCTCTCTCCAAATGACCTTATGTCTTTCCAAAGGAAAAGTAACTTCATACATTAAAGGTGTTCTGCTCTTTTTTTTTTTTTTTAGATATTCCAGATCAAGTGATACGAGTTTTCAAAGCAGATCAGCAGAGCTGTTACATCATCATCAGCAAGGACACCACAGCCAAGGARGTGGTGAGCCATGCTGTGCACGAGTTCAACCTGACAGGAGCCCCCGAGACCTACTCCCTGTGCGAGGTGTCCGTCAGCCCCGAGGGGGTCATCAARCAGCGCCGGCTCCCCGATCAGTTCTCCAAGCTGGCTGACAGGATTCAGCTCAATGGACGGTAAATGTGYCCCTTATTGCTTGGGTTTGGTTTGCCTTTTGGGATTGAAATGTTGTAGAATCGTTAAAGTTGGAAAAGAGCTCCACGATCATCAAGTCCAGCATCAGGGAGGGGTGTTTTAGTTAAAATAGATATGTCTGCTGGAAGCAAAAACCAGTAAATGCCAGTAACTTACACTTCCCTCTTTGTGTCACCTTCCTCTTCTGCACCCAAAAATCCCTCCCTACATCTACACCAAGCCTGCCTGATGACAGCTAAATTTAGCAGGTCAGGATAATGTATATAGTGGTTTGCACTTAGAGAAAACGGTTCTATTTGTTTTGACACTTCCCACATGTACTTGACACTTAAAGTATACAGTTAATTTCTTTCTCAGTGTCAYGCTGCAATGAACTGATACTAACCTGAGATAAATTCTTCCATTTTTAAGTAAACTGTTCTGAATGTTTCTCAAATGTTAAGTGCTTGGGGTTTTATCTGTTGACCTGATCCATACCAGAAKAAAGTTTATTAAAGTAAAATATTCTGTAGTTGTCTTTGCTAGGCAACAGAGGGAATTTATGAGTAATAAACTTTTTTGTATCTGAAAGTGATCTACTTGGGACCGTGGAATGAATTTTCCAGATRCATTTTCATTTCCTGAATACTCTGTGCCTCATGCAAATATTACTATGCCACACTAAATTTATGGAAAAAARCACACTAAATTTGTGTAAGAAATGGAGAAGTACATTAACAGGAGATTTCTCAGGACTAGCGTGTATTTAAAATGCTATTTTCACTACTGAATTTACAAATGGAAAAGTAACTGACCTTTTTCTGAAGGTGATCACTACAGCATATTACAGCATRCTGTATCAAAACATTAGCAAAGAGCTTTTGAAATGTTTATTTACTTAAGTAATGGTGTTATTTTACATTAACTGAAGTACAAGGTTATATTTTCCCTTCTTGTCACTGTAATGCCACAGTGATTGGTTTAGTCCAATGTCTTTGTGTTCACAAACCCTCTGAAGAGCATCTCTCATGTGTTACTGTTTCTCAATTATCACTCAGGTATTATCTGAAAAACAATATGGAGACAGAGACCTTATGCTCAGATGAGGATGCTCAAGAGCTGCTCCGAGAGAGCCAAATTTCCCTGCTGCAGCTGAGCACCATCGAGGTGGCCACGCAGCTTTCCATGCGGGACTTTGAGTTATTCCGCAACATCGAGCCCACGGAATACATCGATGACCTTTACAAGCTGGACTCCAAAACAGGGAATGCTCACCTGAAACAGTTTGAGGATGTCATCAATCAAGAGACCTTCTGGGTTGCCATGGAAATTTTAGCMGAGCCCAACCAGCTCAAAAGAATGAAGATTATTAAGCATTTCATTAAAATTGCTCTCCACTGTCGAGAATGCAAGAACTTCAATTCCATGTTCGCGGTGATAAGGTAAAATGCTTCTCATCTGTCACACCTGATTGGTGCTGTCACAGGCAATTCTGGTAATCTAAACGGARAGGAAAGAAATGGGAATATCCTGAGCAGGCTGTGGCTGGGGCTGTGGGTGGTTTTCCAAAGCCATGCTGGTCACCACAGCCTGTGCACTGTCACCTCAGCATTTCGGTCCCATTKCAGTGCTGGCGGTGACAGTCTGTTTTCCACTGGTACCTCGCAGGAAAGGAGAAAATGGGGACAAAGCACTGTTTGATTGATGGACTTCAGAAACCTGCCTGAGCATTATGTCATTTTCCGTGACTTTGGCACCCAATTTCCTTTCTTTTTGTCAGTCATTGTTACTTTTCCAGGGTGCACYGAGTCGTATCTGTGATGATGAGATTACTTTATTTCTTCCTTCCATTGTAAGGACTTCCTCAAATCAGTTCTTGTTTTGGCTTAATTTTCCTTCTCATTCTTTCCTGTCATCTGCTTGCTTCTCCATTTTATTTTTTTCCCCTCTTCAATTGCACATTTAGGCTTTCTCTTCTGATTTATACTGAATGCTGCTACTTTAACAGCATGAGTTCAGCATTTCCTGTATTTGTAATTATCTTACACCGAGCCTTTACTGTAGGAAAAAAAAGGCACTTTGATTCATCAAAGATCTAGATTTGTGCTGTATCCCAGCACCATTGTTGAAAACATCATTTTAAAGTATTTTCTTCCATGTCTAACCAGTTTGTCAGATGGTATTGGTGTCTGGTTAGTCTTTGAAGAATTCATGGGTTTCTGTAAAGGGTGCTGGACAGTCACAGAGACTGTGGCTGCTAACTTTATGGGAATACACACATGGATACTGATCCTAATTTTTATATTCTGCTCCCTAATCTCTCATGGTTTATTGTAGGCGAAGAAATTACTTTTTCTGCTTCTCAGTTAAGTCCGATCAGGCTGTGACTGAAGTGGTCTTTGGTCCAAAAAGAAAAAAAAAAAGGCAAATAAATTAGTTTTTGTCTTACCCTTATTTCCAGAGGAATGTATTTTTGTTAGCATATGGCACAGTGGTTTTCTTTCTTGCCTTGTGCTGCACAGCAGTTTGGTGCCACATGTCTCATGAAATAGGAGGATAACCATCCTAATGTAGCATGGAAAAGAAGAGCTTTGGGCTGGCATATGTTGGATTTTTTTTGTGTCTGAGAAGGCTTTGTTTGGTATAGCATGGAGAGAAATCTGTATAAAAAATAAACCAAATATAAAAGAAGGTTTTGGAAAAAAAAAATCTGAAAATAGCAAATTCAGTGATAGTGTGATTCTGGATTTGCTATGGAATACTAGTCCTTTCCAGTTCTACAGAGGTGAGGACTTTGCAATTATTGCAGAATTTCTCAAGCATAATTGGTGACAAATTATGATAGGGAGAATGGATTTAATTTATTTAATGTTTTTATTTAATTTTTTTTCTAGAATCCAAATAATTCTGAATATGTTTTACTTAGTGGGGATGAGGGCACAGTGCTAAGTTTTAGCATATCTGCTGCTTCTAATTCTGAGTCTGTYGCTCATTTGCAGATGCTCTTGTCTGAAGCTCTGAGGGGCACCCTGGKCCAGGGCCTCCCCACCCTCACAGGGAARAATTTCTTTCTAAAATCTTCCYAGTTCTGCCTGGGATGAGCTCTGCACTGCTCTCATTTTCTGTGCCATCATTGATTCACCTCATGCATTTTTTACCATTTTTGCTCTTACWGTGGCAAACGTTTTTACAGGAGAGAAGTGGTTCTTAAATAGACATCAGTYCTTTGTTACAGAGATGATTTTGGCAGTAATTTGAAATTTGTACCTTGAGCAGTCATGGTTTTCACAGTCCTGTTTAAGCAGCAGAGGTTTATTGTGATAAACTTGTAGCTGCCATTCACCCAACTTTACAGTTAACCTTGGGAAAGCTGTTTTTAACCCTCAAAACAACCCCCAACCCTTCACTTCCTTATGCAAGGTAATGATTTGCTCACAGCTAATAATGAAATGTTTCTGCCTTGCAGTGGCTTGAATCTTGCACCAGTAGCTCGTCTCAGAGGCACTTGGGAAAAGTTACCCAGCAAGTATGAAAAGCACCTCAGAGACCTTCAGGATCTTTTTGATCCATCTCGAAATATGGCAAAGTACCGCAACATCCTCAGCAGCCAGAGCATGCAGCCTCCAATTATCCCACTTTTCCCTGTTGTCAAGAAAGATATCACATTTCTGCATGAAGGTAATGTCAAACAGAGAGAAAATAAACGAAGCACTGAATGTACTTCAGCCCTTTCTTCAGTGCTCTGTGTGTCAGTGCATGTCTAACGAAGCTGCCAGCAGCAGGATGCTTTTGAGGGATCCTTTGTAGGAGTAAAAKAGAACTGGGAATGCCTAATGGAAGAGACTGATCCTAGACAAAAATTAAAAATAAACGGCATATTTTTAATATTTTCAAAGCAATGCTTTAATCCTCCTCAGCTGTCCTGAGGTTTAGGGTGGAAGCGTAGGTGAGTGTGCTGTCTGGTAGTTACACTACTTCAAATATTTTCTCTTACAAAAGACTTGTTGCTGTAATGTTTCCAGGTTTTCATTCCGTGTTGTGGCTTGCACACAGCTCCGATGATACAACACCTCCTACTCTTGCTTTCAACATTTTCAAGAGGTTTTGTTTAAATGTTTCCATTTTGTTGCCTTTATACAAAATCCTGTTCACAACTGGTTGATGTGAAGCATTTCCAAATATTCTTAATTCCTGGCTGTGATGGTTCAGAGCTATTTGAACTTCTTCGTGGATGTGAGCACTGTCAGTTCTGTATTTGTRTTATTTTAACCTTGTGCCAGTGAATTTGGGCATAGTTACTCCTTTTTCCTCCTACTAATGCTTGTTACTTTAGAAGTAGATTAACAAGAKCAGTACAGGGTAGTCTGAGTGGGCCTGATTCCATTAGTGTTTTGCCAGAACATCCTGTTTTCCTGCTATTCTGATTTTAAAATTGTGTTGGTTGGGGAGCAGGGAGGGTAGGAGGGTAACAAGGGAAGAACTAGAAGCACCGTGGCTGTTGAGAAATATTTCTTACTCTTTTTTTTCCCTCTTATGTGTGTGCTTCAATTATGCAGGCAACGATTCTAAAGTGGATGGCCTGGTAAATTTTGAGAAACTCCGGATGATTGCCAAAGAAATTCGCCAAGTTGTCCGGATGACGTCGGCAAACATGGATCCAGCAGTGATGTTCAGACAAAGGTGTGCAGTGGGAAGGGCAGGAGCATTGGAGGGGTGTCTGTGGGGGGATCTGGGTCTGTGTGTCCATCAGTGCGTTGGTATTTCATTGTGTACCTCACCGTGACATCTGCCATCAAACCACAACCTTTATCTAATTATGGCAAGCACTCGATGCTTCCCAGACCTGCCTTCAATGACTAATAAACCAGTTTATTGTCTTTAAAACACACAGAAGAATAAGTTCTGATTTTTATGGTACATATTTCTGCCAAATAAAACGTTAGTGTCAGTAGAGTTTTGAGAGAGGTATAGTATTAGGGGTTATAGCATTATCTGTATATGGGAGAGAGATATAAAAAGCCCTAAATMACTGATGTATAGATCTGAAATGTTGCTTCAAAACAAAACCCCACTGATAGCATATTAAATTCAAACTAAATATTTTTTATTTGTTCTAAGCACAGCTTGTTCCACCTACATAATGTTTGATATGTTCAGGCTTTAGCAGGTGGAGGGTGTTTTTCTTGGCTTATTTTTCTTATTTTTTTCCTTTTTATCTTGATGCCAAATATCATGAGGCTTGGTGTTAACAAACTGCAAAATAAAAGCRGCATAACTTGTAATTTGGTGCTGATTAGCTCCAGATTTCACTTAGTGGAACTGAATTATTTCCTGCATCTGTTTTCTTCCCACTGACTGAGCTAAGAGCATCAGTGACCCTGTTGTGCCCGTACAGGATCCTGATCACCTCTAGGTGCCTGCAGGAAGGGTGGTGGCCCCACTCCTTGCACTGTGTGCCTCGAGCTGATGGGCCAGACAAGACTCTTCAGGGTGCACTTTGGGTGGGGAGTTGGGGACAAGGTCATGTCTCGTGCTGAATGGCTCCAACTTCAGAAAATGGCAAATTGCTCCCTTGAGCTGCCCATACCCATGTGCACCCCAGCAGGGCAGAGCTCTCTGAACACCCTGGAGGGAGCAGAGCACGTAGGAAACCCAGTGGACAGGTTTTGGATGAAGTGTGCTTCATCCACCCAGAATTCCAGTCACCTGTGCAGTTGTGATGTGTGAATTCAGTTACATCTGGGCAGTGGAAGGAAACAGGGCATGCAGGATAGGGAGCATTTATAAAAGCATAGAGACCTGGGTCCCTGTGGCATTCCAGTGGTCAGGATTCACAGAGGATCATTAATCCTGTCTGGTTTTTGTTTGCAAGGCTGGCTATCAGGAAACATAAATATTTCTTTAAATACAGACATTTAAAGCCAGTCTGGACGGGGCTSTGAGCAGCCTSGTCTGGTGCAAGGTGTCCCTGCCCATGGCAGGGGCTGGGATGRGAGGAGMTTTGAGATTCCTCCCRACCCAAACTGTTCCATGATTCTGTGACTCTAAAAATGGCCCAGTYGTGGTCTGAGCCAAAAAGAACAGATCCATGTTAATCTTATTTAAAGATGGATTTGTTTCGCAGTGGAGATTCACCTTTATACAGTTGGACTGGAATTAGCAAGATTTMATTTTTAGCATAAAATTGCAAAGCCAATTACTGAGAAGTTGTGATTGCTTTTCARAAACTTTGGCATTCTCAGCTGAAACTAGTCTATAAATAAATTTCCCTGATGGCCCATGCACTTCCTAAGACCTCATGAAGTCTAATCATTAAATAAATTTAATAGTAAATAGTTACCTTTAGTGTGTTTTTCAGAATTWCAGAACACATTTTAATGACCGTAATTTAAATTATGCACACTGTCATAAACTGCTTAGGCATCTAATATTAGAGATAGTGCCAAAGATTAAAAGAAAATAATTCCATGTTTTCATGTCATTTATATTCATTTTCATTGCCTCTGGTGTTTGATCTATCAGTTTGTGTTATGAAGCACCAAATAAATGCTTTTGAAGATGCAGAATTAACAAGAAAGGATGTGTATTAGTGGTTACATGAGACTTGCTCACAAGTTCATCACCAATTATAGAGAGCAGCTAAGCTTTCAAAGTGTATTTGGCAACTGGCTTGTTTTCCAGCCAGCAATCAAGAGAAAACAACACCATAAACTTGAATACTGACGATTTCTTATACACTTTCAGCAGGCCTAATGTAAAGAATACATGAATTTAATCCCATTTTCTGCAATATGAATGAGTTGCACAGTTTTTACTCACTCCATCAAACTTGAATTTGTCCTACAGGAAACAGAATAAATTAATGCAAGTTTGATTTTTGTAGTTTGTAGGTTAAACTTAAACCAAAAACTGATAGATRTTAAAGTATTTGCCAAGTCTTGCCCTTGCATTCCATGAAAACATTGTGTTATTGTTTGAGAAGAATTTGGCTGTATAGATATTTTTTCTTTTCTGTTCTTTCCTGTCTACATCTTTCTTCCTGACTCTCAACTGTTTTATTTTTTTCCTGTGCTTTTCTGTTCAAATACATGCTTCAATGTATATGGCTCTTGCTTRCAGGAAGAAGAGGTGGAGAAGTTTGGGGTAAGTGTAGAGCTGAATGCAACTAAGATAAATAAAGATTATGCAACTCTTAACATACTGCATCCTCCTCGTTAGTGCATGCATCTGAAATACAGCATGCATTTTATTAACCCTGCAATACATGTTTTTTTTTGAAAACAGGAGTAAGGGGTTACAGCCAGCATTTTACTGCAGCTATAAGA
The DNA here is from genome assembly GCF_030028575.1 of Malurus melanocephalus. Lineage (NCBI taxonomy): Eukaryota > Metazoa > Chordata > Aves > Passeriformes > Maluridae > Malurus > Malurus melanocephalus. The sequence goes on along the minus strand of NW_026624114.1, from coordinate 76,526 downwards.
ATCCTGAGTTGCTTTTGTGTAGTAGATAAGTTGTTTGAGTTTTGGCTTTATGCATTAAAAAAAAAAACCTGCTGCTGTGCAGTTGTATTGGAAGGCAAACTATTTTGGGAAGTAAATGTAATAAGTAACTTGCTTCATTACATGGTACAGAAAAGTTGAAGCCATTGTGCATTTTAAACTGTAAGGACACTTTGAATTGTGGTCATGATGTAGTAATTTCCCCCCTGAAGTTTGTGTTCAGGAAAGCTTCAAAGTATTTATTTTTAGTGTATGTTTAAAATGTGTCTCCTACATAAAAATCTACATTGATACCACTGGGAATGTTGATGGTGTGAGGTCTGGATCATGGAATGACTAAAGATGAGATTTCTGATGTTGGGCAGTGATTTTAGCCATATTTTATGTTTTGTTATGTGTATTTTTGCCCATAAAGTGTTACCTGTGTGCATCTGCACAGTGGGGACAGTGCCAGGGCTTGGGCTGGTCAAACTGGGGCRAGCAGGTTTGGATCCTGGTCCCTGATACTGCTGTGGGTGCCCTTCTCTGGATTTGGTGCCCAGTAATCAGCTGCTCACCAGGCAGCTCATGGGGAGAAATACCCAGGACCCATGGAGCCACTGTGATTTCTAACCCTTGGAACTGCCATGAACATAAGGGAATAAGGAAAAATAATTGTTACAGGAAATAGAATTAAATTGTCTTAAAAAGTCGAGTCCAGACTTGAAAGAAAAAAAGAGTGTGTACATAAACCAGAAAATACTTATATCATTAAAAAGAAACATATTTTCCTGATTATTGTAGAATAGCTTTGTCTTTATCCATCAAGAGACAGGAGTGTTCYTTTGGTTTGAATAGCTGTGAACACTTCATCATGCCTTTTACTGCTCCTTGCCTCCAATAACATTACTTATTTTATTTATTAAGCTATAAATTGCTGCCAGTTTTTAAGCTTATATTTTCTCTCAGAGTGATTTATTTAACATCTTTGCAAATATTGCAGTCAGCTGTTTTCCAGCACTTATTTTTTTAATAATCAGTGAACTTGATTCCTTAGATTTTCTCTAACAACATGTTTCATTCTGGCTCCTTTGGCCATTATGGCTCATCTGTGCCTGATGTTGTTTATTCTGCCACTTGTGATTCTGTAAACACACAAGATCTTGATAAAYGTCTTCATGTAGCTTTAAAAATATTCATGTGAATGTTTAAAAATCCCTACACAAGCTCAGCTTTGAACAACTTCTTTGACATTTTCCATTGGAATTTACATGTGACTTCTACTGTGATCTCTGTTTATTTAAAAATGCATCAGAACTGGTGTGGCTGTAGGACTTCTGGCAGTTGAAACAGAGGTGACTGTGTTTGAACTATGCCCACATCAGTCGTTCAGTCACTYATTCAGTGTGAGCAGCAGTGACTATCAGGGACAGTAACTCATGGTCTTTAACAGTTTTGGATTATTTGCTTCAGTTATTGATAGGTTTGAGAGCTCAAAATTAGGAGTATTGAGGAGCATCCTCTTTCATAGATGCAAATCTGTACAAGTCTGGGTATGTGTGTATCATCACTGCCTTCCTCACCTTCCCTGGGATACATTTTTTTTAATGAGCTGCAGTTCTGTGGATGTTTTTAGTTAATGGAAGAAAGGATTTGAGTGTGTAATCAAATGTACTTTGTACTTTGAACATAATTTGTCTCTCGTTTAACCATTGTGAGAATTTTAAGAGGATTGCAGTGGTCACTCACTGCTGTGCTCAGCTAAGGGCAAGAAATTTCTGTGGGTGCTCAGTTCCTTAAACCAACAAAGTTACCAAGTCTGTCCCTCTCAGAATCTACAGCTGAATTCATAGAGCTCTTAAAGTTGGAAAAGACCTCTGGTATCGAGTCCAGCCATCAACCCAACACCAYCACCATGTTCRCCACTAAACCATGTCCTCAAGTGCCTTAACCCATATGTTTTTTAACACTTCCAGGGATGGTGACCCCACCAYTGTCMTGGGTAGCCTGTTTGAGGGCTTGACAGCCCTTTCCATGAAAAGCTTTTTCCTAAAGTCCAGTTTAAACCTCTCTTGGCACATCTTGAGGCCATTTCTTCTCGTCAGCTGTAGGTCTTGCAGCAGAAGCCTGCGGTTCATTAGTGGAGCTAAAAGGGTCTCATACACAGTTCCATACACCTTGTTCTTCCGTGCTCCACATTTCCATATTCAGTTCTATTGTAGACTCAAATTGCTCCTCTCAGTTTACCAGAATACATTAAGACAATTGTTGTTTTAATGCTGTTCATCTTTTTTAACTCRTTTGCATCAGCATGCACTAGCCCTAACTGAAGATTATTGGTATTAATCTGCTTTGGCCTGTGCTACTGTAGCTCTTGGTTGCTGTTGAGAGCTGAACCTTTAGTGCTTTGCTCTTTTCTCTTGCAGGTCTCTGAGCCAGGGCAGCACGAACTCGAACATGCTGGATGTGCAGGGAGGTGCTCACAAGAAACGCGCCCGCCGCAGCTCGCTGCTCAACGCCAAGAAACTCTACGAGGATGCCCAGATGGCCAGGAAGGTGAAGCAGTACCTGTCCAACCTCAATGTGGAGACTGACGAAGARAAGATTCAAATATTGTCACTTCAGTGTGAGCCTGCATACAGCACTTGTAAGTACAGTGAGCCAGAGCAGCAGCATAATCTATGGCAGTTATAAAAGATGTTGTTCCTTCTCTAGAAATACTCTTTTAAACTTTTCCTCCAAGGAGAAGATACTGTAGCAAGTAGATACTTAGAGTTCATGTACTGAGAGCTTCAGGAAGACAGCATGTGTGTTCAGGTTCTGGTGAGCTCAAAAATCTTCAGTGATGTTTTTTATTTTGACCTTTAGTTCCCAAAGCTGTGTGTGTTTCCATCAGCCTGGCAGGAAATTCAATAGTACATCAGCTCTGGTGGTGCCCCGCTGTCCTTGCACAGAATTAGGAAGGATAAAAGTAGTGTTTACCATATGAACAGCRAGAAATGAAAAGAGACAAAATCAATATAGAAACTGCAATGGATTAYACCTTAGAATAAATGAAGATTGTTGAGAAGGAGAAGTTAGGTCAATATTGACTGATGAGTTTGACAYGGCTTGACAGTCAAAAATTGAGGACTACAGCAGGACAGCTCTCATGATCTGAGCTCCTGTCAAACAGACTGACCTGCTGTCTTACACAGTTCAGTAAATTCTTATTTAGAAATGAGAAATTATAAATGCATTTTATTTAGATACTCWAGAAGTTTTCACTTTCTTGAAAGGCATATTTGTTTCAAAATAGATAAGTGACAACCATGATAAGCAAAATAATGTTTCCTTGTTGGTCGTTTGTCCAGATGTAGCATTTTAAACCTTTTTTTGTCCTCAAATATAATTTTGTCTCTGATGAGTAGGTTCAAAGCGTGACTAGGAGATGGCATCTTGAAGATAAAATTTTAAGTCCTTGCCGTTATCCAGTATTAAGAATGCAAATCCTTGTTATTCCCTAAGGTGCCTTCYTATGCAAATTTTCTTTCAGCCTTTAGTTTTAAATAGCACTGAAGCAGGAAACCTTGAAAGGGCCATATTTAACTCCACTTCTAAAAATGTTAAATTCTCTGTATTGGAACTCTTGATAGATGATCTGTGTGCAATATAACCAGGTACAAGAGAAAAATGTGAATGTTACCATGTTGGTTTTCAGTTGTTTTAAATAAATCAATTAAAATCTTCTTTGCACAGTGCTAGACATAGATATTTGGAAGTAAAAATAGGGAATAAATGCTGACTGTTTTACTCCATGTAGTTAAGCAAATCAAGTCYTTATTTTCTTAAACATCAGAAAGGAAAATGAAGGTTAAGTAGATATACAGATATATAGTGGAGTGGCATATTATTAAAATTATAATTTTTGAAAACTAGGGGGAAAGCCCCAAGCCCCACAGGTAATAGATGCAGTTGAGATGATACTCAATTGTTGCAGAGCTCATTATTGGGAGGAGGAGTATGTGGAGCATGAGGGAGCTGCCAGCCCTCGTGGTTTTAACTCGGGTGGAGTGAGCACTGACCTGTCCCAGGGATTTTTCTCCCCCCTGGTTGGATTACCCAGTTCAGGGGTTCAGCTCCCCTCTTTCTTTCCTCAGTAATAAACTTCCAGCCTTGCTTTTGGAAGGAGYRAGCAGCWGCAGTGACACTGCAATCCAGARCTTTCCARCAGAATATAAGGAGSAGCAGGATGCCTTAACTTCAGCCTGTGAATTGCTGTGTGATGAAAGCAGAAGCTGAAGCAGTGCCCTGTGCTGTAAATCACTTGTGCCACCTAGTGAAACATCTGATGGCAGTTGCAAAACCACCTGATTCTGAAGGAGATGCTGTTATGCAATTGCACCTTATGTGCAGACATTTAAAATGCAGGYTTGTGGTAGAAATAAACAACATTTTTTGATCTTTTGATTAAGTACCTCCATGGCACTTTCAGGAATTTAGGGCTTTTTTTAAAGCTATTTCACACATCATCTTCAATGTGATGAGATTGTAGTGTTTGAACTAGAAATGGTTTCAAATACAATTTATCTTCTTTATATAGTGGTTCCTTTGTCTGGATGGTTGTACTGCAATAATCCTACAGTTCAAAGTCCTGGATATTCATATGCAGTTTTTCCCTAACAGTGACMAAGAATTTAAGTGAGAGAAGAGGAGGGAAATCCTCCGAAATGTCTCCAGTGCCCATGAGATCAATTGGCCAAACCACTAAAGCCCATCAGCATCAACAAAACCGAATGAGTCAAGTTCTTCAGGTCCCAACTGTGAATTTGTACCCCAGCAGGAAAAAGGGGCTGACAAAGGATCATGTCACATTCAGTGAGTATCTGCACCTGGCTGAGGAGGATTAAAGGTGGGAGGAGCTGTTTATAGCTGGGTGGGTTATGTGAAATACAATTTCATTTAATTAATTCATTTTAAAGCAGGTGGTGCATATTGCTGTGTTTTAAGAGAGCATGCTGGCTACTTAGTCATTTGCACAGTCTTTAATAACTTTTCTTAAAACAGTTAACAGTGAGGTGCTGTCTCCAAATATGCACTTGCTTAATGAAGTCTAATATGTTTAGGTGAAATCATTGGAATAAATCACAGACATTTAATATTTTAACCTCTGGGACAYCATTTTAACAACATTATGGTCAAATGGAGCAACATATATTAGTTACTCCTAGTGAACATAATTTTTTTTTTGTCTCTAAGTTTGCTAGTCTCAAGGCAGTGTATTCTGTATTAAAAAGCTTTTGTCCTATTTACATAACAGTTGTATCATTTGAAAGATACAATTGTGGGTTATTGAATAAAGTTAGCTGCAGTCAGTAAATGATATTAAATTATTTTACAATATAGTGGGCATCAACATAATTTAAAATAGCTTCAGAAAACAGTATATTGCAACATATGAAATACTGTTTCCAGTTAGTATTTGTTTGGTTTCTCCCCTGAAAAGACTGTGCAGTCTGATAAGTTCCGGAAACTTTTCTCAGAGGTGTTTCTTCATTTCTGTGTGATGGTCCATGTTGATCTAACAAGTTGTTGAGAACTTGAAATAACTCCTCAGCACTGTCCTCTGCAGGATGGTCTAATAGTGAGTAAGAAACACCAAAGAAAACTGGCCAAACTGTGGATAGTGCCCATGAGTGTTAATTTGAGAACTCCTGCTTGAGAAGATCTTGAGTTGACCTGTTGGCTGTGACACACRTGGTTTTTAACACAGTCCCAACAGTGCCATGGGCAAGGATTTCCTCCAAGCTKTATACTGCACACAGATTTATWTTTTTTTTACACAGTCCTTTGCCAAAACCACAACGAATGTCTCCATTGCAGTGGTTCCTGCTGGGATGTGGATGTTGCAGCACACTGCAGATGAGCAGGCAGCAGTAGCAGTGGCCACAGCTGATCTGATCTAAATTTAAATGGAGACTGCCTCCTCATGCAGAATTCTCTGAGCATCTGCTCCTCTCTTTGCTGAATCTTCTGACTGTTCAACATGGTGCTTATTTGTAGTTTAAACAGAAATCAGTAACTCAAAAGGAGAATAATACTCAGTAACTGGTGCCATTGTTTTYGTAGGTACGGGCTCTCCACAGAAGTCATTAAGCTTGACTGAGGAAGGAAGTAGTAAGAAACAAACAGATGACACTATGTCCATGGCATCTTCTTTGCACTCCAGCCCACCTGCTTCTCCTCAGGGCTCCCCACGCAAAGGTACGTGTGTGTGGCAGCATCAGTCCCAGGAACTGGAGCCTAAACCAGGGTGGGCAGTGGCAGGAATATTTGTTGGACACGTAAGAGAAGTAGTAGTTTAGAATACTTATGTCAAGAACAGAATCATGTCTTTCTGTGAATAGATATGATTTTCCRATGTATTTACATATTTTGGACCTTTAAGTCACTTAGTATTTCAAAAAAGGGAACAGTTATTTTCTTGAAATACTCTTAAGTCCTGTTGGCAGAATTCCCAATAGATCTGAAGTGCTGACACCTGCCATCATGTGAAGTAAGATTTAGGTGGCCACTTAAATAAATGGGGTTTGCAAACCTAGGAATTTCTTGAAGATGACAGTGTTGGACAGAAGCTGCAGCTACTGAGACAACTTTTGGTCTTGCCCAAGGTAGCTGGAAAATCAGGTGATTAGATAGAGCTGGAGACAGAACGGTGTTGTAGTTCTCCAGGACAGGTGGTTTAGGTTGCTGCAGAACTGCTGGATCCATCTCAATCTCGAGTCGCTGTTCATATTTTTTGTTCTTGTGCACAGGGCTTTGTATACATCCCTGTCTCTCATGATGCCCTGAGAATCCCTTTATTTTTGATGTCTTCGTCTTAAAAGACCTGCATCACTTCATCATTAGTCAACCTTGGATGGGAATTGATTTGAAATCTCTTACCAGCACTCAGTAGCCAGCCCGGGTGCTCGGTGTTGGATGGTGTAAGGCYTCTCTCCCTCCCTTGTGTGCTGCTTTGACTCACTGACAGCCCAGGGCCACCGCGTTGGCATGGCATGGCACGGTGACCTGCTGCATCTTCTCACCCTGCTCAGTGGGAGATCAGGCTGGTCCGTCCACCTCTGCCTTCACAAAATCCTGTTTCCTTTAGGAGAATGCCACTTAYTTTACTTAAACACAAGCATATGTATAAAAAGCTTAAATAGTTGGGTTGCCAGACCTTGCTCCACTGAGACTTCTGAGCATCGCTTATAAACATATTATTTTTGTTAACTTTTATCTGGTTCTTTGAAAAAAGTGTTTTGTTACTTTTGGGATTGTTTCATTAATTCAACTTGCTTTCAGCATATTTTTAGCACTGATCTCATTTGACTGAGATGATCTGTACTTTGTTGTATGTGTTGTGCTAACAGCTCATTGATCTAAAATTAGSTGCTTCACAGACAGCTCAAAGACATAATTTTAGGCATGAACACATTCCACTTAATCTTAGATTTCATTTTCTTTTGAGCTATACCCAAGTGTTACAAATAGGATTGAAGAAAAAAGGATTTAAAATTAGGTTGTTATTTCTGTTATTTATTTCATCATCTGTCATCATCTGTCTGTGTCTACTTCATTGTAGTTGGCAACATCCAAAGGTCTGAGAACTGCAGTCAGATGAATCTCTCTGGCTCTTCCTCATCACTGGCCAGTGAAACCAGCAACAAGAACAGTGGACAGCGCAGCTACGGAATAGGTGGGGCTTTTTTACAAAAGCAAATTCGGATGATTTGCCAAGCCAGAGACAGTTCTGAGAGAAACGCAAAGGCGGACAGAGAGAAAGAGAGTGGAAAGGCAGAAGCTGAGCCTGAACCCACAAAAATAATGGGATTCCGGTTTAGAAGATTTAGGGAAAGAAGCTCCTCCAGGGAAAGAACAGCTTTTATTGCAAAAAGGGAAGCAGAGCCCACTGAAGCATCAGAAAGCAGTGAGAACCCAAAGGAGAAGGACATTGATACTCTGAGTACAGCAAGTATCTATAGCAACAGCAGTGTGTACACATCCTACTGCCTATGCACAAGGACTAGAAGAAGGAGGAAGACTCTCTAATGTATTTTTAGAAGACAGACTGGTGTCCATGTTCTGTCAGATGTCCTGAGTTTATCTAAGTCATTCCAGTGTTATCCATTTCCATGTTTAAGCTGTTTAATGTGCTTCCCTTCCAGATGTTTGTGTCAGTTCTTTATAGCTAATCAGCCTTACAGTGCAGTGAAGACAATAATATGAAGTTTAGAAAATCAAGGAACAGGTACAGTGTCAGTTCAGTTACTTAGTGTGTCACAAATGCCCGTGAAACTGTAAGTTCTGCAACATTTTCTAATTTGACAGTCCCTGATTTGGTGTAAATGGAATGCTCACTTCCAGCATTGGTGTGTATTCCACTGGTCACATCCTCTGTAAATACTTATATTTAGTCTTTTCATACACATGTGCCATTATTTTCAGCCCAGTAAATACTTATATTTAGTCTGTTCATACACATGTGCCATTATTTTCAGCCCAGTAAATACTTATATTTAGTCTGTTCATACACATGTGCCATTATTTTATGGCTCAGCTTTCAGATAGTGTTAATTTCTTTAATAAGGAGGAGCCCCTTTGTTCTCCAGATAGTTGAAGTTCTTGAAGAGTGGTGTCTTAATTTTAAGATACACTGTGAGGACGTTTCTTACTCCAGTACATTTCAGTGAATTTAAAGAGTCACTTAAAAAATGTAAAGAATATTAAATATTAGTTACTGCCTAAGGAAAGGAAACTAAAATTTAATCTAAAAAATGCTGCTCTTAAGTACATTTTTTTCATTCATAAGGTTCAGTTCTCAGTTTGGTGATATTTAATGTTCATATTTGCTCTTAAAATCTTACAGCAATAATCAAAGTTAAGCTGTGAAATTTCAAATGATGAGCTTTGTGCTCAGTGGCTGTAAGCCAGTGTCTCCACTTGCCATAGTGTATCATCTCTGTGTTGTTCATGCATTTAAGGTCATCAGTCTTCTGTGTTAGGTTGTGTGTATCACTGGCATGGCTTTTACACTGCCTTGTCATTTCATTTCTTCACCTAATCAATATAACTATGTGGCGACCCAGCTAAAAGGCACATGTGCAGCAATTTAGGAAAAAAAAGCTTAGCTGAGGTGTTGGATATGTAGGACTGTATACCTTATTTTTTTCTGAAAGAAGTTATTTGAGGGTAAGCCAGGCAGAAAAAAAAATGCATTTTACATTTTGCTCTGAATCTGGTGGGAGGTCTTCAGCTGTTCCCYTTCTGTGGGAACAGAGCTGGAGTCTGGTCCAGCTCCTGCCAAGGTTGTGCTTCCTGCCTTTGCTTCYTTCTCTGTTAGTTTTGGAGCAGATAATAAAACTGAAATGGACCATATGGCTAATCCCTGAGTGCTAATAGCTGGCTTTTACCTTAGTCAGCATCTCCTCCTCCACTGCCAGAATCTTTTTTTGAGTCTTGCATGGCAGAGGAATAATGGGAARTGTGCTGCATTTATACAAAGGAGTCAGAACTTGCAGAGTTGGGAAGACCTAATCTGCCCACCTCTACTGATGCAGTGGCTGCTGATCCTGATTGTGTAGGTTCAAGTGCTGCTCTGGAGAGTAGTGGAGTTGCAGGTGGGTTATTGGRGCCCCTGGACTTGTATTAGTAAATCAGTGCTAGGTGCTGATAGATGCTAAAAGCTTTAGTACCCTAAAATCCTCAGTGGACTGACTTTATCTAAACAGGATTTGCTTGTTTTTCTTCTAAATAGCCTCTGTGTAATGTGTGTGTCAGTACTTTGCTGTCATACATTGACCAAGACATTCTYTTCTCCTCTCCTGTCCTTAGGCTACGCCCTCATACCCTCCACTAAATCCGACAACTTCTCGGACTCCAGTCACAGTGAGATTTCCTCCCGCTCCAGCATCGTCAGCAACTGCTCCGTGGACTCCATGTCAGCAGCACTGCAGGATGAGAGGAGCCTGTCCCAGTCCCTCATTGTGGGGGATTCAGGYGGGGCAGAGAGGAAGGAGCATCCTCAGCCTCTGTCAGAGTACGGCCAGCCCTGCCCAGGGTAAGGTGCTGCTGGGACTCGGTGCCAGGAGGGGTAAGGAGGTGTTGGCCAGGACTCAGTTCTGCACTCCACTGTGGTTATTAAGCTCGTGCTGGAGCACTGGCTGCTCTGTGTGAGCCTGTTTCCATAAGAAGCTTACAGTATTACCTGGGGAGACAGCAGCTTGCTCCCATCGGTGGGGTTCAGCTGGGTATTTCCTGCAGGAGCCTGGAAGCGTGTTAAAAGCCAGGATGATACTTAGCAAATTAGTGCCGTGGTGAGAGACAGCAAAAGAACAACAGGATATTGTCAATTCTCTCTGAGTCAGCAGTGCCAGTCACTTAACATGCTCTAATGTGATTTTTAAGGATTTTTCTAATTAACATTTGCTGCTTAGGCAGACTGGAAGCTTTCTGCCACTGTCTTCCTGACATTTTCCACACACAAGCTCTTGTTACTTCGGTGCAATGAGAATTTGTGCAATGATGCTTTGAACTGGAAGTTTTTTGATATTTCTTGCTAAATGTAGCATCTTGATGCATAGTATTTTATGTGTCTTAATATATCTTGGGAGAGCATTGTCTGTCCTTAGATGTCATGGATTGAACTATGAGTGATGCTCCTTACATTTCTAATTTTTCCAGCACATGGAATTGTAGAAAGCTTTGGGCTGGAAGGGACCTTAGAGATCATCTTGRTCCAATCCCCYTTGCGTGGGCAGGGTCACAGATCAAGGTGCTCCCCACCCCATCCAACCTGGCCTTGAACACTTCCAGGGATGGAAAGAAATGGCTAATTCAGTTTATTTCATAGGGTTATTTAAATGGGAATTTAAAGATGTGCACCATCAAAGAATTCCCTGTTCTAAAAGGCAGAACACACACTGAGTTAATGGTTATTGATTGTTCCTTTATTCCTTAGTTTCAGTGGGTTKTGAGGGAAGAARGTCGATTTTATCCTAGAACTTACWGAAAAGAAAGGAAAAAAAATCTTGCAAATATCTAAGAAACATTCCTTGATTTCTCAGTCAGAGCAAACTGGTGAGGGAGGGTGTTAAATTTTAGYGTTGTGCTGCTTATGCATTTGTTAACACACCCAGAAATAGTTGGGAGACTTGAATAATGTCTAGCAATCATGTCTTCTAAATTTATAMAAACCTGGCTTTATTTCCCCCCCCTTAATTATGCATTTAGAGCAATTAGAGCTTTCAGCAGACATTTCTTTTAAAAAAGGAATTTTGGACTTTGCTTTTCAGAATCTGTCACTCCAGATCGTTCCCACAAATGCTATTTATGACCAATAACTCCAAACGGTCTTGAAATACAACTGCCTCCACTCTGTCTAAACAATTTGGTGTTGCTGCCTGTGAAGGGGTTGGATTTTATTCCAAATACTTATTTTGRTTGTAGTTTGTAAATTTAAAGAAAAAAGTGGTAGCAGACTACAAGTAAGAGGCAATTTACTCCTCTGCTGTCAGGTGCTGTTGCTGTCATTGGTACAGAAAAGCTTCTGTGRGCCAAATTCATGGATCTGGGGTCAGGACTGGAAATTCATGTTGCAAAGTTGTTATTCCCTTGGGAATAACTTCCCTGCTGCAATGGGTTGGAGTAACAGTGTCTCTTGTCARTGCTCCCTTGTGCTTTGACCTTGCTGCTCACCTGTTACAGACCCAGGCTTGTAAAGGCTTACAAGTGTTYTTTCCTGATTTCTGTTGTTTCCCAATGTAGCTGGTCCATCACTAGGCCTGCTCTGATCCGAGGGATGGCGTTCACCTCTTCCATGAGCAGCGAGGAGATCTCCCACGAGCACATCACAGTGGAGGCGGCAGACAGCGGCCGGGGAAGCTGGACTTCATGCTCAAGTAGCTCTCATGACAATTTCCAGAATATCCCAAACCAGAAAAGCTGGGATCTCCTCAATTCCTACCGTCCCACRCAGCTGGACGGACCCATAGCCGAAGTGGATCCCACAAACTGTTACTCTGAGGAGGGGTATTTGTATTCCGAAGCCTTTTCCAAAGCCAACAGGCAATCAAAAGCCAGCGTGGAGCTCGATCAGTCCCGGCAGAGCTGGGCCTCCTCCAGCTCCCTGTCAGACACCTACGAGACAAACTATGGGACAATCAAGCGCAGGGGGCTGGAGAACTCCACRGCGGAGCAGACGGAGGGTTTGGACTCTAAAGCAGGCGCTGATACAGCTTACAAAACTGTTACATCCAGTACAGAAAAAGGCCTGATAGGTAAGCCAAGCCAACAGCTCGTGGAAGCTGCTACATCTGTTTTTCATTTTGATATTAAGTTGTTAAGAAATGACATCAGCAGGTCTGGGGCTGTCTGGCATGTTGAATTCAGCTTCCCACGTGGTTGTAATCAGARCACTACACAGTGTGTTTTCAAGACACATCCTTTTGCATTAGGAATATCAAGATAATAAAAAAGTGCACTTCCCCATCGCTTCAGGAAAACTGTCTTTAGGAAAATGTCAGGCAGTTCTTCTGTGTAGTATGGTATTTTGCTTTTTTGAATGATTTTGGAGGTGTACTCATCACTGTAGAAGTTCCTCTGACAAGGATCAATGACCCCATGCTCCTTACAGTACAGACTTCCCAGGAACCCAGAGCAAAGAGCGTGACTGCAGAGTGGTGTGGAGCTCACCTGCCTCTTWGGAGCTGGGACACCTTTCATCCACAGGGCTTTGGTCTCTGAAAGCTCCAGGGCAAAGAAAGATTCCTTTCCTGTCTTTGCTATTTTAAGGTGCCATTTATGTGATTAAACAGCTGCAGTTTGGCTCCTTATGAAAGGAAAAATCTTCAAGATGTTCTTTCAAATATGCATAGTTCTATCCAGCAAGATGTTCTTCCCCCATTCTCGTGAGTTCAGTAGCTGAAACTAAAGGAACTGGGCTAGCAGCAAGATAAAACATGGAATGCAAAGCTTTCTAAGACTATGAGTCAAGGGTGCAGCTGAAATGCAGTTTAATTACTGAGTGGATTGCTGGAGGGGTTTATGTTATCAAAGATAATTGCCTGAATAAACATTGCACTTAGGGCGGAGGTCTTGGGTTGTGTTCCTCCTTCTTGGCTTTGGAGAAGAAATTGTGGTGGAGCCTTGCAGAAAATTTGCTCCCAACTCACTGCTGTGCCTGTGCTCTGCCTTTGCAGCCTCTGAGATGTGTTAGGAGAGGGCAGGTTCACTGTTCAGTACATGCTGTCTTTGCTGACAGCTCTTGCTCTTCCTTTTAATTCTCTTTCTGTTCTGCACYGTGTTGCTGCGAGGAGCACTCACAGAGTGCTGGAGCAGAGCACATGTATGTCCTGTCAGGTAAAAATCTGATACAGGAGGRTATAATTCCAGGTTTTCAAATGCAAATCCATTAGCTGTTCACCATCACACAGTATGCCCAAGATACCTTCACTTTATTTCACCTTTTATAAAATACTAGAGTTTGAATGTGACAAATTATTCTTGCATTCCCCCAGTAGACAAAAGGTTAGCTCTAGAGAGCCTGAAGCTTTCTCCTTTGAAGGAGAACATACCCACCCTCATCATTCCTTCTGCAAATCCAGCCAAGACTGGAGCTGAGGTGAGGACCCAGCCCTTCCCCATCCCTGCAGGGAAGAGCAGACCCTCCTCACTTCCTGTGCTTTCTCATAGAGACCCCATTCASAGGTAGTTAAATGAAAATAAACCCTGGAATTCAACAGTATAAATCTCTGCCTGTACCCACGTGTTTCTGCTAAAGCCCAGACTGACTGAATTTGGGTTTGGTTGTTTTACTGTTAGCCCAAGCATGAGMTGAGGCCAGCAGGTATGAACCAGCTTGTGTTCCTGATTCTAAAACCTGGAATCTCACAAGTCTACAACACAGTAACAAATATTGCTTTGTTTTTCATCCCTTCACATTCTTCTAAGATAAGAAACTATTACTTTTGCTGAAATAAATGAAACTAATGAACATGCACTGTTTAAAATAGATCCACAGGAGGAATGCAAATTCACTTAACTAACAGATTAAAAAAAWTGCCTTGGCTTTGAAACTTTCCTGTTGCAACATGTGCATGGAAAAAAGCCCAATTTAACATGCAYATGAGCCCCAGACCTGGGGTGGGAGGGATGGGAGGCAACCTAAGAAAAGTTAAATTTTGGATTGAGAGCCTCTATGACTTGAACTGCTGCTGAACAGGGCAGGAAGGGAGAAGATGAATTATGTGGCATGGACATTGGAAATAAATAATATTGATTGTAGCCTTTTCATGRCTGCACAAGGTGTAATGCAGCCATTCCAAAGGCTATTTCCATGGCTGCTCCTGGTTATTTCTCACTTGTAAACGGAGAACATAGTTTAGATAAGGATATAAAAGAAAACAAAACAAAAAAACAAAGGGGAAAAAAAATAGAAATTAAAAGTATGGATGTGATAAGCAATTATTCACTATATGAAAATGTAAATTAATGCAGGCTCACTATAGTCTGCCTCATAGGACCAGTTTTATGTGATGCTATTTTTTTTTCTTCCTATAGCATAGCTGGATGGTTTCATGTCTTTATACACRTCAGTTGAAACGGTGATATTTTATTATAATGAGTTTGTGTTAAGCCACTGACCTCTTTTGGGTGATGAAGTGGATGTTGGAAGTCAACCAGCAGTTCTTGCTGTCTAACACTAGCATGCTGTGTGAAGTGACTTTGGGCTGGTTGCCTTAATTCCTTCTGTTTGAGTTTCCCAGCCTGCAGCAGGCAGCAGACTTGGCTGTGCTGGCTCTCCATYGTCCTGGAGAGCTCCAGAGCATCCCCTGGTGCAGCAGGGCCACAGGAGTAGGGACTGTAATGAGAGCTGTTAATTGCAGCCTGAATGCAGATGAGCTTAGAGTCCTGTTCCCACTCAGTTGGCATCTCACCTAAGGAGTTTATGGGTTCTCGTGCTACTCTGACCTATTAAAATAAATAGAAAATAGAAATGAAGGCATAAATACCTGCCTGCTGTCGTTATAACCAGTGTTTCTGCATTTGCATTTTGTTATCAGTTTCTGTTTTGCCATTGTAACATTTCATGATTTTTTAACGTTTTGTTTCCTTTGTTTTTTTCTTCTTTAACATTTCCATYGCTTATTTCTCGTGCCCAGTGTACTGTGTCACCTCACCTAAGAAGGACGATAGGTATAGGGAGCCACCGCCCACCCCTCCGGGATATATGGGGATTTCTTTAGCGGACATAAAGGAAGGATCGCCCCACCACCCACACCTCAAACCTCCAGACTATAGTGTGGCAGTGCAGAGGTCAAAGATGCTGCACAGTGACCTCTCTAGACTTCCAGCAGCTGCTGTCGGTAGTGACCCGGTGGCCTGTGTCTCCTCGAGGATGCCTCAGTGGCACGGCCGGCAGCCGTCCAGCCCCAGGCTAGCAGAGCTGCCTGACGCAGATAGTGAAGAGGATGGTAGGTGAACTCCTGGCTGGGGAGCGGGGCTGTGCAGGGGGCACTGACACCCACGGGCTGGGCTTTTTCTCGGGGCCTTCTTGGAGATTAAAAGCGAATTAATCTCGGATTCCACAGGGGTGTTTGTGTGGCTGCGTGCACACGCGTGGCTGTGTATGTCATGCAGAGCTGTGTGCATGTACATACACGTTCAAAGCCAAGAATGCCTTCCCCCTAGAAAAAGCATGTTGGCACCAARCAGACTCAAATKATATATAAATAAATATATAAAAATATACCTGTAAGATCTCCCAAAGTGCAGCTGAGACACATAAGAACACGTAGATACTGGTTTGGTTTTTTTTTTTCCTTTAAAATCTGTCCCCTCTCGAACAGTGATGAGACACTGACAGGCTACATGTGGAAAAACTCCAGTCACCTTGGGCTGATTAACTGGTGTCCCAGTGGTTTGGCTGGCATCAGGATGATGGTCTAAAATAAGTGATTTGGATTTGGTGGAGTRAACTCATTTCATTTGTATTCAGGTGTGCTGGCATTGAGCCACCTTATRCCTCAACAGATATTTTTGGTGGTTGAGTTTCAAAATATTGAACAAAATAATAGTAAACTTCTGTTCTTTTGGAGAGTGCATTTGATGAAAGCTGTGTTCTCTGCCTAACCTGGCCTGACAGTGTCTCTTCCAGTTCATTTTTCATGATCTTGTTTGAAGCAACAGCCAATGCTGCCATTGCAGCTCGGGGTGACCAAAATGTGAGAGGATTTTCTGATAAAGACTGCTTTTATATTGAATCAAAACTTACTTCAGGTCAGGGGAATTTCTGCTTAATTGTTTATCTGCTGAYTTGCTTTTAATTTCTGTGCACCGGTGTGATCTCTCTGTACCCTTTGCTGGTGAACTCATTTTTTTATTAGAATGTTGTGATCATTTCCTTCCATTTCAGTCTGATTTAAAATGAGCCTGTATTTAGAGTAAAACAATTTCTGATGCAAAATGATTGTATCTTGGCCTTTTAAAATATGTAAGCAGTATTTAACATATATATTAGTACTGCAGTTCAAACTTACAGTAAATGTAAAATTGTCCAGCATTAATTCCATTGTGTTTTTGATGTAAAAATAAGGAAGTCATTGCTTCAAACATTCAAATCCAAATTTTTCTAAGCTAAATTTAACTGTACGCTTTTAGAGACACCTATTTTACTATTTTTGAAGTGCTTGGTTAATTTTATTTGGGATTAAATGCTCACTGCATGAAAATTTGCTGGCTCTTTTCCCAAATCCATAGCTTTTGGCATACTGGGAGCTGCATGCTGGTAATTTTTGGAGGATCTGGGATTTTCTGTTTTGCAATATGTATTTATCGTATGACCATCATACCTCAGGCTGCAGAAGCTGTGGCTGCCCCATCCCTGGAAGGGCACAAGTCCAGGTTGGATGGGGCTTGGAGCAACCTGRAGGGTGTCCCTGCCTATRGCATGGAGTTGGAATGAGATGGTTTATAAGATCCCTTCCAACCCAAACCATTCTGTGATCATGTGATTGCCTGAGGATCTGATAAATGTGATATGGAATGTGTAGTGATCAATGATAAAGACAGTGAAAACACGCTGCTCAAGGGGTGAAGTTGTCACAGACCCACTGTGATCACATCACTGGGGGCTGCTCTGTGCACTGAGTGCCCAGGGTGGGGACTGGTGGAATAACTGCCTGTTTCTTTCTCYTGTTTTGCAGAAGATGAACAAGTATCAGCAGTTTAACCCTTGGGCTCTGTGTGTGAGCCACTCACAACACAAGGGACGTGGGGAGAAGGACTCATGGTTCCGTTAGCGACCGCTGACCACTTGCTGCTACTGACCTCAGACCTTGCCTCTGTCACAGACCAGATGGAACGGGTTGGATCACCTCTCTACACCTTCCTTCACTCTGCCACCACACCACAGAAGCTATTTCTGCCTGTGGAACAGAAAATCCTGTTCAAGGAGTGTGCTGACTGCCTGGATGCCATCATGGGTACCCAGAGATGGACCGAGCCTGGTGCGTTGGGGGAGGACCAGTTGTCACCACCACTTGAAACCTGGAAGCATTTTTCTGTATGATACCATATAATCCTTTGGTAGTTTCCATTGTCATTATTTTCTACATGACCGTTAGAAGTCTGAGAGTGTTATTTTACAAACTTTAAAAAAAAAAAAAAAGCTATCAAAATGTCAGCAAAAGCGAAGGACGTTGCTGAAGTATCTGAAAATAATTTATTAATTTAATTTTTTTTAAATGGGAATTTCCTTTATTTGCGTTGGGAGTGCTCTGGTTGGCTAATATAAATGTTTAGTCAATGTGGCAGTAAATTAGCTGCACATCAACTGTTGTGCTCTYGAAATAAACACAGAAAAGTAGAAAYGGGCCATTACAGGTGAAGAAATTTATAGATTTTAGAGTGGGTTTAGATTTAATATGAGTAGAGCCCAAAGCCCTGCAGAGCAGTGTGTCAGGCCAGCACTCCTGCTGCTCCCGTCCCACACAGACACAGCAGAAATCTACTGTCCTCTAAGGATTTTTAATTTTTTTTTTTTTAATTCTCTAGTTGCCAGCCAACTAAGACAATAGTTGGTGCTCTCCTCCCTTCTTAAGGAATGTTTGAAATGTGGAAGCTGTAGCTTATGGGGAGCATTTGGGGAGATCTGAAGCTCTCCCAAAAGATTTTTAACCAGGTTTTGCCCTGCAGAGTTCAACATSCAAAGCATGTTCTAAAACTCAAAACTCAGCTGTGTGTTGTGGTTTTTATGATCATCCCACACATCCTGGCCTTTTCCCAGAGTTGCACAGGATTTAGGTGCAAAGGTTATCTTTGAAAAAAATAATAAAATAATTATAAATCACCTACCTTTCACAATAAAATTTGTGAAACTGATTAATAAATRAGAGAGTGCTTATAGAAGAGCCTAATGCATTTTATGATGGATTAAAAAACCCTGTGGTGTATATCAGGAAAATACAGATGATCTCAAACCATTTTGTTTTAAATCCTAGTTAAAAATCCTGGTGTCGTTGATGTCAATGAGAGTTTTGACTTACAGCCAACCAGTATTAACCCATGATCCTCTAGTTTGACTGTARTCAAAAGAATTGCTTCTTTGATGTAAATTTAGCCAGCCAGAGTGCAGAGGGGTAGAACTGGAAATACCTACAGGTTTTTCTTTCCTAACTTTCTTTTCTTTCTCTCTTTACTTTCTTTCTTTTCTTTTTCTTTCTTTTTTGTCTCTCTTTCTTTCTGTACATGACACCCCATTCTAGTGTTAAAACCAGACATGAATGTGTGAATATGTATTTAAACATTTAATTGTAAATCTTTGTTGTGATGTTTACAGCCTRAGCTAGAAAGATGATGTTTGTCATTTTTACAGTGCCTCAAAACTGATTTCTATATCCATAGTTGTGAAAAGCTTTAAGGGTTTTTTTTTTTTAACCTGTATGTGTGCAGGGGTGTGAGGTGAATGCAACATTTTTGGAAAATGCCACAAGTACCAAAAACAACCCAAAGCCTTTGATGTGCTTTGTTCATAGCAGCTCGGGGCTGATGCAGCCAGGTGGATGTGAATGACCCAGCCTGTGTCTGCCCTCAGAGCAGTGCCAGGTCCAGCATTGCCTGCAATGTTCCTGTACTCCTTGGAATTGGGAAGGTGCAAATGAACAGTGATGCTGAGGAAGGGGATGCTTAATTTATAAACTCATTGGTTGGCTGTTTCTTGAATTTTTGGCACAAGTATCTGAGAAGCAAATGGTTGAAAAAATACATTAAAATCCACTTGAGGTATGGCATAATAAATGCATTTTGCTTTCTCGAGGCCTTAATGAATATAATGAACCTGCACAGGCCTTAATGAGTAAAGGTTAATGTGTCAAAGCAATGCAGGCAGAACAAGTRTTTTCAGCACATGCAATATTGATAATAGAACTGTTGAACTGATATTCCTGTGGGATGTAAATCCTGGTCTTGCCATCCCACCATCAGCTGTAGTTCCTCGTTAACTTCTACATGGAAACAGCAGGCTTTGTGGTCCGTCAGAAAATCATCTGCCTTGTGCCAGGTGAATGAAACCCTACAATTCCTTGGCCTTGGACGGGGAGCTGCAGCTGATCCCAGCCTGTTGAACAAAACTATAGGGGATGGGGGTTACTAAAGTGGCTTCCTTTCCCCCCAAAACCCAGTAGTGCTGCCTTTGAGGATGCAGGGAAGCCCCTGTGGGGAGCAGGATCAGGGTCTCCTGGCAGCCAGCAAGAGCAGCTGAATCAATCACCCATCCARCCATGGTGTTTGGTGGTGTTTGCACATCAACAGCATCCGTCTGTTCCACAGGGCTTGGCACACACTGAGGAGTTGTGGAATGAGTGAAAGTCTCGCTAATCATATTCTCCTAATAGCCACCACAGCTGGTGTACATAAATCATGCATAAACCATGGACACATGAGCTATTCCTGCTTCTCCTGCCTCGCACTGTGTGGCTTTCTGCTGCTCCTTGCTGGGCTTTTTGTTTGTTTGTTTGTTTGTTTGTTTTTAACTCAACCGATCACATTGATTGGGGCCAATAGCCAAATGTATTGTGTCTGGTGTGGGTTTGAAGAGACATTATCCCTTTTTTTTGATAATTCAGGCAGAAGCAAGCTAGTGGTTAGTACCTGTTGTGCACTGCTTTGTTGAAGTGATGTCGTCTGGACCACAGACCCTGACTTGGTACCTCTGCCAGGTTCTTCTGGCTCAGGCTCTGATGCTGATGAACAGTTATGGTGCCTCACGTTGTGTTCTTCCACTGCCATACCTGGGTTTGCTCACTCCCTTCTCGTCGTTTGCTCCTGACTTCTTGGTGAAAGATGCATTTCAGATTTTTGTGATTGAAGCACACAGTGTTTCGTTATAAATCTCAAATTTCCAATTAATTCCTGAGAATTTGTGCAGTGTAGTTTGGTAAAACTGAATTAGCCTCTCCAGTTGCAGACAGGGCAAAATGAAGTCACTGAACCTCTGAGCACTGGGTTTATCTCCTAAATACACAAAAGAATGGAAAGGCAATGACTCTGGATGTTTGCAGCTCACATTTCTGCAATGTGGACACATTTTGGGTGTTCGCCAACAATGTGAGGCCTTCCTGGCTCCTTCCTTTTGCCTTTACTCAGATGAGTTTGTGGGTGCGGCCTCACCTCGACTCTTGTGTGTGAATTTTGGGCACCACAATGTGAAAAAGACATGAAGCTATTGGAGAGCATCCAAAGGAGGACACGAGGATGGGGAGAGGTATGGAGAGGGGAAGCCTTACGAGGAGTGCCCAGGCCACTTGGTCTCTTCAGCCTGGAGAATAGGGGAGAGAGAGCTCATTGCAATCTGCAGCATCCCCCTGAGTTCTGAGTTCATCTGTTCACTCTCATAACCAGTGACAGTCCCGAGGGAATGGCCTGAAGCTGTGTCAGGGCARGTTTAGGCTGAGCRTCAGGAARAGGTTTTGYSCCCAGAGGGTGTTTGGGCACTGGAACAGCTCCCCAGGGCAGTGGCACAGCACCAACCCTGACAGAGCTCAAGGAGMGTTTGGACAAGGCTCTCGGGCACGGGGTGGGRTTGTTGGGGATGGGGCTGTGCAGGGCCAGGRGTTGGGATCATGATCCTGATGGGTYCCTTCCAGCTCAGCAGATTCTGTGATTCCAGCTGAGTGGTGCTGCATTGGGAGGTTCTCAGAGCCCATTTCTTGGGATGGGGTGTGCTGGGGTCCCAGAGGCACAGGGGGTCCCCAAGGCTGAACCTGCCAGTGATGCCACTTGCAGAGGAGCCTGTGGGGTATCAGGGGTGTTCCAAAACCTCTCCCAGCACCTCCCAGATCATTTTATTGCAGGCAACAGTGAGAAAACAACCCTGTCATTTAGATTTTTGTAAAACATTTGATTTTTTTAAAGGATATACTTACCACTGCCTTTGCAAAAAGAGAAGAAAAAAGGGATACTCTCTCTTTAGAAAAGCTTTACACATTATATTTTAGAACGCTTGTATAGAGGGTAATCTATCCTGAATTCCCAACCCAGCTTTTGCTTCTGTTGTGCTTTTTATTGTTTTATCTTTATTTTTGATATTCCTGGAATGCAGTTTAGCTTGGTATTAATTAAATTCTAAATATGTGAGCATATTGGCAAAACTGCACAGATGTAATGATATTCCAATAGCAATTGTACTGCACAAGTCAGTGATTGTAAAGTATTCTGTAACAAGCAATGTTTGTCTCCTATTTTTTGATACCTCTTACACTTATGTCTTTTAGAAAGACAGTGCCTCTGTATGCTTTTTGTATTTTTACTGAGTGATTGTAAATATTTGTTATATTTTTGGTTAAGAGAATGTTTAAAAGTACTGTTTATTATCCAATCTATTAATATGTTGGAATCAATAAACAATCAACATATATGAATCGTTTTCAGCAGCTGTTTTCTGGCAGCCAGGGGAGGATGGAGCTGAGGTGGTGCAGAGCTGGGGAGGGCCTGGTGGGAGTGATGCTCACTTCAGGGTCAGAGAGGAGCCACCCCTGAGTGATTTTATTGTGTTTTCACAGTGAAGACAATACAGACATGGGTTTTCAGAGGGCTGGAGCACCTCCTCTATAAAAACAGGCTGAGACAGCTGGAGTTGTTCAGACTGGAGAAGAGAAGGGTCTGKGGAGACCTTRGAGCCCCTTTCAGTRTCTAAAGGGCTCCAGGAGAGCTGGAGAGGGCCTTTGGACAAGGGGAAATGGCTTTAATCTGAAGGAGGGCAGGATTAGTTTGGATTTGAGGAAGAATTTCTTGCATATGAGGGTGCTGAGGCCCTGGCACAGGTTGCCAGAGACGCTGTGGCTGCCCCATCCCTGGAAGTGTCCAAGTTCAGGCTGGATGGGGCTTGGAGCAACCTGGGATMGTGGAAGGTGTCCCTGCCCATGGCAGGAGTGGAGGGGTTGGAGTAGACCTTGAAGGGTCCCTTCCCAYCCAAACCATTCTATAATTCTCTGATCTTTCCCACGTCCCTGGCTCCTGTGGCTGCTGCCTCCACACCAGCCCAGAATGACCAGACAGAGCCTGAGGGAGCAGCATTTGGTGCCTCCCTGACCTTCACCCTGTGCAGCACACACAGATGGAGGTGAGTGCAGGCAGGCAGGGTGGATGCACAGAGATGAAAATACCTTTCTCCCCCTCATTTTTGCACAGGGCCCGTGGTCCCTGGCCACCCTGGTGTGGTGCTGGAGGTGGAATGGGCAAGGGGAGCAGGAGCTGTGCTGRGAACCTGCCCTGGCTGGCATGGCCACTTCTGAGTGCATTTCCCCTCCATTCATGTACTGATCATACAAAAGGTAAGCACTGTGGGAATTTTATGGGTAAGGGCATTTTTTATCCAGGGAGCAGGACGCTTGTGTAATGAAGGATTCTTTGCTGGCAAGAAAAGCTTGCTTTGCAGCTTCCTGTGCTTTGCTGCCCAGTGCAAATGGCATTTTCCTCCCTGTGCAGCCCTTTCCCTGCCCTGGACAGGGGATGTGGCTGCACATATGCTGCAGGTCAGATGAGAGCTGAGCTTTGTCTTCACCATCTTACTCCCCCAGTGGGATTTTCCGGTTTTAAATCGCAGAATGGTTTGGGTGGGAAGGGGCCTTGACACTCACCCAGTTCCAGCCCCTGCCGTGGGTGAGGATGCCTTCCASCAGCCGGGATGCTCAGAGCCCTCTCCAGCCCCGCCTTGTTCTCAAAAACTTGTTCAATACCAGCCTGGTTCTGTTCCCGGGAATCTTTGATTTTGGGCAGTTTCTGGCGGGTGGTTAGGTTTTTTGTTTTGCTTTTTTTAACGTCTGAAATCTTCCGTTGGGGTTGAAGCAGGCGAAGGAGCGGAGCTGCCAGCAGAGGCCAGCATTGGCCGTGGTTTGTGCGCGCTGTGCTGCGGGGACACGGGGACATTCTGGGGGTCACCTGCTGCTCTCCAGCCACGGGCAGCCCTGGACCCTCGGCAATGTCTGCAGGGACAGTGTGGAGCCCTGYGGTGMGGGAGGATGTGGGGTTTTAGCCGGKCACTTTGCATTTAGGGCTGTCCGAGGCGCCCGGTCCCGATTTCTCCCTCCTGTGCCTGGATGCTCCCCTTTCACCCGTGATGGTTATCCCACCCTGGGGCAGCCGAGTCCTTTTCTCCTCCGAAGGGAGGCTGGGCAGTGTTTCTTCCCGTGGCAGAAGGATCAGCAGCTGGGAGGACACTGTGGGAAGGCAGCGAGTCAGTGTCAATCCGATTTTGTTTGAAGATTTAACCATTGCTTGTTACACTGCAGTAGTGCCGTGTGTTATTTGCTCACGGAGAAGTCGAGAATTGTCCCTCCAAAGCAAATACGAAAAGAGAGATGAATTCCCWCTCCCTCCACAGGAAATTGCTCACCCGGCAGATGCTGCCTGCTGGAATCTGTTTTCTCTTTGCCGTAAGGGAGAAGGCAAGAGCTGCCCTGGCAGCAGCAGGGTCACAGCCCGAGGTGTCCCCACTGCCTGGGGACTCGCCCAGAGGGCTCTGCAGACAGGGCAGCCAGTGCTTTCAGCCACTCATCATTTATTAACAGGGKAAAATGTGCTGGAGAGACCATGTTTGAGCACCAGGAGGACTAAAACCTGTCCCTGCACCATTCTYCCCTCTGGGTTGAATTCCTACAGTTTTGGGGCTGGAGTAAATGGATTTCTCCTTGTCCAACCTTAATTCAGGAGCAGCACTACAGCTCTGTGGTGTTTGTGCCGTGTGCTTTCAGGCTGTGGCATCAGTTCTTGTGGTCTGACCCAGAATTTGCAGTATTTTCAGCTTTCCCGAAGATCCAGGTCCTGGAGGCACGTGATGACATGAACTGATGACATTTTGGTGTGTGGGGG